>NC_058131.1:573461975-573539831 GCF_016433145.1 Gracilinanus agilis
TCTTTCTTTCTTTCTTTCTTTCCCAAGGTAAGGGCTAGGTAATTGGGGTTAAGTGACTTGCCCAGGGTCACACAGCTGGGAACTATCTAAGACCATGGTCTAGATCTCTATCCCTGAGCCACCTAGCTGCCCTTTTCAAAAAAAATAATTTTTAATTGATGTCTTTTGTTTTTAACATCCTTCCCATAATTTCCCCTAGGATCCCTCCTCTTTCCTCCTCCCTTAAAGACATCCCCCATAATAAACAGTATTCTTTCTGGTTCTTGTTTAAGGTACTTCATCTTCTTTCAACTTCTGGCAGATACTCCTGGTCAATCCTTAGGCACCTAGTATGCCAGAAAGGCTCACCAATACTTCCCATTCTGTGCCTTCCCTTTCCTTTGTTCACCCAGGATGGTAAATGGATCTATATGTGCTATAATTTTGAGAGTCCCCAAAACTCCAACATCTTGGCCTTACCAATGTGGTAAGCCATTGGCAAACCTTTGGTGGATGCAATGAATACAGAAATCCCCCGTTCAGATTCAACTATGTTGCCTAAAATGGGGAACACATTGATCCAAAGCTGTATTGGTTGGCCTAGAAAGGCCCTCCTGACTCTTGGACCTGAGAGAATCTCTCAAGACAAATGTCCTTTGGAGGGAAGGAATTTTTTTATTTCCTGGACTGTTTTCCCCAGAATTCTATTTGTTTTGTTACAATTCTAGATATGGGAAATGAAAAATAGGCATAGGAAGAAGAAGGATAAAGCAATGGTTAGAGTATTAGAGTTGAAGGCCTTGACTCTAATAAAAAAGCAAATCATTTCAGGGGCAGCTAGATGGCTCAGTAGACAGAGAGCAAGGTCTGGAGTCAGGGTGCTGGGTTCAAATCTGACCTCAGATATTTCCTAGCTATATGACCCTAGGCAAGTCACTTAATCCCAATTTTAACCCTTACCACATTTCTGCCTTGGAAGAGATAATTAGTGTTGATTCTAAGACAGAAGGTAAGGAATTAATTTAGAAAAAAAAAAGCAAATCACTTCATTTCTCTGGGTCTCATTTTTCACTTCCATAAAACGAAGGGGTTAGATTGGTCATCTTTTAGACCCTCTGGGGCTCTAACATCCTACAGGGATTAGGTTTTGTGCCTGAGAAGGGCATTGTTGAACCACAAGGTGGAGCCTTTGGCCCATACCTTGGACATCATTGGGCTTGGACACGTCTCCCAAGGAAATCAACCCTTCTGATGTCCCCTGAGAATTTTATCCTGGGCATAGAACAATCCTTAGGGAATCCATGAATCTATCATCATTCAACAAGTATTACTAAGCTTCTTCGACCATGTCAGGGTTTAGCCTGGGCAATAAGGATTCAAAGGCAAAAGTGAAACAGTCTTTGACTCCAAGGAATTGACCATTTCTCTTTCTTCCCCAAATAAAAATCCCTTTGATTGACTTCTGATTGTCTTCACCTTCATCATCATCACTAGCATTTATGTTAGTGTGTTAAGATTTGTGAAATCTCTGTTTCTCTGTCTCTCTCTGTCTTTCTTTCTTTTTCTCCGTCTCTCTCTTTCCCCCCTTCCTTTTCCCCTTTTCCCCTTTTTTCCTTTCTCCCTTTCCTTCTTAAATTCAATATTGTGTATTGGTTCCAAGGCAGAAGACTAGTAAGGGCTGGACAATGGAGGTTAAATGACTTGCCCAGGGTCATATAGCTAGGAAGTATCTGAGGCCACATTTGAATCCAGAATCTCCCATCTCTAGGCCTGCTCTCAATCCACTGAGCCACCTAGGCACTCCTAGAAAGCACACTTTCAAAGAAAGGTATTTCGAAAGACTAGCCTTACCCAAAGTGGAAGATGATTTGACAAACACTCCAAGGCTCCAAATCTCCTACCCAGGGATATTCCACTATTATTGATTAATTTCTTTATTGTCCTCATTTTTATGTCTATGCATATTTAATGTCTTTATTTCCTGCATTCTTTATGTTAAATTTCTCCTGGTTCTTCTTTCTGGGATGGGCAATATATAAAATCTCTGATACTTCAATCTAAATAGATTTTTTAAAAAATAAGTTTTTATTATTTTAATTTTTATTACTATCACCACACTTTCTCCCAGTATTCCTCCTCCTTCCTCTCCTAAACAGCCATATCATCTAACAAATAACATTTTTAAAGACAAAAAAAGAGAGAAGAGGAAAAAATAAGCATAACTAACTGATCAATACACCACAAACTTCTGAAAGCAAACAAGCAAACACGTTTCCTCCTTCTACCTCTTGCCACCTCCTCAAAGGGATAGGATGAGCCAATTAATTTAATATCTTTTTTCCTCCTTCTAGGAGGGACTTTGGGAAGCAGGAGCACAGTAAATGTCTTATGGATTTAGCAACTAAAGGTAGTTGGGGAGGGACAGGAAGGAGAAGTGGAGCCTCTAAAAGCAAATTATAGTAAATTCACAACTATGGTACTTTACATCGTTATCTTTTGATTCTTGCCCAGTAGGGTGGAACAACAGTCAAAAGATCTGAGTTCAAATTCCATCCCCCACCAACACCCTTGCTTTAACCTTGGGCAAGTCACTTAATTTTGCAGGGTCCCAGTTCTTTATCTGTAGGTGAGGTTTGCCTCAGTAGTGTAGGAGTCATACTTCAAACTTTCCTCACATTGTAGTGAAGTGGAGTTATGTGCCTGCAATGACTGTGAGTTAGAGATACAGTGAAGAGAGGCTATAGACCAAGGGGCATGGTCTTGGGGAGGAAAATGCCCTTTCTTTAACCTTGGAAAGCCAGATGGTGCAGTGGATGGACTGCTGCTTCTAGAGTCGGAAGATTCATCTTGAGCTCTAATCTGCTCTCAGACACGTACTGGCTGTGTGACCTTGGGCAAGCCACTCAATCCTACTGGTCTCAGTTTTCTCATCTGTCAAATGAGCTGGAGCAGGAAATGGCAAAACACTCCAGTATCTTGGATACCACTGAAAACAAATGAACAAAGCAAAATTCCATGCAATCTTATAGAACTAATACTATGATGTTTTGGAAAGCAGAGGATCTGGATTCAAATTCTGCCTCTGCTAATTCTTACCTGTGACTTTAGGCAAATTGATGAACTTCTGGATTTCAGTTTTCCTGTCTGCAAAATTAGATTCCACATTCTCTAATATTCCTCCCAGCTATGATCCCATGATCCCGTGTGGTGCCCCATTTGTGTCTATGGTCAAAATATCTACTTCAAGTCAGCATAACTAAAAACTAAAAAAAAATTAGAGCTTCCTTTCTGAGTCTTAAAATATACCCATTTCTTTTTTTTCTGGGTTTATCTCTGTATGACTACCTCTCAGTGTGTCCCCTATATGTCTCTGATGTGTCTATATCTGCATTCTTTTTTTCATTTTTTTTAGTGTTTTTGTCTTTTTTTCTACTTCTTTTACCCTAGCCATCCCAACCATCCCTGTCTTCACTTTCCTACTTGGTTATAATTAGGGTATGAGGCTATTGTCTTTTAACATTTTTTAAAAATAGAATTCTGTGTACCCTGTTCTTAATCTTAAAAGTAGATGAATGGAATGTTTCTTACTTCTCTTTCTCTCAAAAGGAAAAAGCTGCAAATTAGTTTGCTTATTACATTTTTTTCCTCCTAAAACCTTTACTTTCTTTCTGTCTTGGAATCAATAGTAAGCATTGGTTCCAAGGCAGAAGAAAGTTAAGGGCAAGGCAATTGGGTTTAAGTGACTTGCCCAGATAGGAAGTATCCAGGATGGGATTTGAACTCAAGACCTCCCCTTTCCAGGTCTGGCTCTCCATCCTCTGAGCCACCTATCTGCCCTTCCACCCTCAATTCTAAGACAGAAGGGTGGTAAAGGCTTGGCAATGGGGGTTAAGTGACTTGCCCAGGGTCACACAGCTAAGAAGTATCTGAGGCCAGATTTGAACCCAGGTCCTCCTGATTTTGGCCTGGCACTCTATCCACTGTGCTACCCTAGTTTGGCCTGGCACTCTATCCACTGTGCTACCCTAGTTACCCTTTTTATTACTTTTGCTTCTATGATGCTCAGTTACTTTTTCTTTTCTTTTTTCTATTAGTCTTTACTATTCTGGGTGCTGGGATATTGAAGAAGGTGGGGGAGAATGAGGAAAAAGGAAAGATTGAGTATGTACACACACACACACACTTATACACAAGGTGCCCTAATGGGCATACCTCCAGCCATACTGGATGTATCTAGTGAGCTTGCAATTTCCTGAGGGGTTATGAATGTAGGTAATGTGTTCCCCACCGCCACTGAAACAGAAGATCTCTATTCTTTGGATCTAAACCACACCACCTTATTTAAAAAAATTTAAATAATATTTCCCCATTACACATAAAAACAATTTTTAGCTTTCTTTTTTTTTTGAATTTAGAAAATTTAATTAAATTAATTAATTTAGAATATTTTTACATGGTTACAAGATTCATGTTCTTTCCCTCCCTTCCCTATAGCCCTTCCCATAGCCAATGCGCAATTCCACAGGGTTTTACATGTGTCATTGATCAAGACCTATTTCCATATTATTGATATTTACATTAGGGTGATCCTTTAGAGTCTACATCCCCAGTCATATCCCCATCGACCCATGTGATCAAGCAGTTGTTTTTCTTCTGTGTTTCTGCTCCCACAGTTCTTCCTCTGAATGTAGAGTTCTTTCTCATAAGCCCCTCAGAATTGTCCTGGGTCATTGCACTGATGCTAGTAGAGAAGTCCATTACATTTGATTGTGCCACAGTGTATCCGTCTCTGTGTATAAGGTTCTCCTGGTTCTTTAGCATTCATTTTTTAAAATTTTTGAGTTCCTAATTATCTCCCTTCTTTTGACCTTTTCTCCTTCCCTTCCCCATCCCTGAGAGAGTATGTAATCCTTATATAGGTTTTACTTGTGTAGTCTTGTAAAACATTCCCCCATATTAGTCATTCAGAACCACACCACTTATAAAGGAACTGTCTTGGGGGGAGTAATGGGGAGGCATAAAAACATTTGAAATAACTTTGTCTTTTGGGATCTTTGATACTGGATCTCTCTCTTACTTTTTCTTCTGCAGTATGATTTTTCCCTGGAGAGAAAGGTGCTTTACTGGTTAGAGTCTGCAACGAGACAAGAAATGACTTCGGATAATGAGGCCCCTGGGATGGCCACTGCACCTCCATGTTGGCTCCTTTTGGTTGATGCATTGGATACATCCAGTATGGCTGAAGCTGAGCACCAAGAGGTCAGACAGAAGAACTCCACTCCACCTGGGAGTTGGAACTGTGAGGAGGATGGAACTGAGGAGGAAGAGGATGAAGGAACTTCTTCAACTAGTGAGGATGACAGTGGCCCCAAGGAGATGCCATTCCCCAGCACTCCCTGGGGTTCCAGGTCATTCCCTGAGAAAAGCAATGAAAGTTCCCCAGAGTCACCTACTCTAAATCGTCGGAGGAGATCTTTGGACATCTTCCACAATGTGAAGAATGAGCTGGAGGGAGTCCGAAGGAGGTTGTCATTACTGGTGCATCCACTGAGTCGGGCTGTTTCACCTGAGCGCAGATTGGCCGCCAAGTCCTTGACTTTTTGCCACCACTTCCGGAATAACAGGACGATGACCTCTACGGCCCCTGTCCTTGACATACCTCCCCCAAGTCCCCCACCAGTGCCACCAAGACCATCCACAGCTGGCTCTATCCCTCCCATCCGGAGTCACAAGCCCACGGTCCCAGTAAGGCTCAGATGAAATATCCATAAAACCTTTCTTCCCAATGTCCTTGACCACCCCATGTCCCCCTCCCCTCCCCAAATAAACTTTAATCCATAGTCATAGAGAGAAGGTGGGGATAAATAGTTCTGACTGCCAAATCCTAGGGCTTTTCCAAAGCAGGGGCTAAACCTGCATTAGCCAGGGCCAGATCTAATCAATCAAGCAAGCAGGAAACATTTGTTGAACCAATTCAATTCAACAAATATTTATTAAATAACTGCTATACACAAGAAAATATTCTGGGTGCCAGGAGGGAAGGGAGGGATATAGCATTTATACATATATACAAGGCATCCTAATAAGTGCAGAACTTAGCATTTTCTGTGAGTATAAACCACAGTTGATAAAGAAGACAAAAAAGAAATAGCAGTAAGATAATGCAAAAGATGCCCTAGAGGAGTACACAGTGATTCCTAAATGGATGGTATAGACAAGTGAGAAGAGCCAGAAGGAGAAAGAATACTTGAAAGAGAACTTCGGTTCAAATCCTGCTCATGTGACTTCTAGAAAACCATTTAACCTCTCTGAACTTCTTTCCTTACCTATGTAAAATGGGCACATTGTACTAGATGTATGGAAGGTCTCTTCTAGTTAGTTCTAAATCTATGATGCTATCTCTGATTTGGGAAATCATTATAGAAGAGGTGGGGCTAAAGCTGGACTACAGAGGATAATATATTAGTTGTAAGGAACAGAGTCAGAAGCAGCCTTTCCTACTAACAATTGCACCATCAATAAGTCAAGCATTTATTAAGCACCTAATATGTGTCAGGCACACAGTACACAGATATGGCACTTTAGAGGGTTATCATAAATAAATGTTTATTGTTTGATTGGGGGGTGGGGGTGGGGAAAGCTCCCTCCTACCTTCCCAGTCTTCTTGTGCCCAACTCCCTGATATATACTCTTCAGCCCAGTAACACTGGCTTCCTGACTCTTCCATGAGCAAGATTCTCCATCTCTTGAGGCTCAACGTATTTTCTCTGGCTGTTCCCTATGCCTGGAACACCGCTGGTCCTCCACTTCACCTATAGACTTTCCTGGCTTCCTTTAAGTCCCAACTAGAAAATGGGACTTTGCCAGCTTCTAGAGGAAGCTACTTTTTGTTACTTTAAAAAAATTAAATTAAATTTTTATTATCATGCAAAACACACTTCCATATTGTACTTAAAGGTTATCATGGTCCAACTCCATTTTCTAGGTGAAGAAATTATGGTTCAGAAAAGGAGGATTAAGGGACATAATTAAAGGCACAGAGCAAATTGGTGGGCAAGTCTTTAGGATCCCAGTCTTAGAATCATTCAGTTACACCATGTGAGCCTATCCAGGGAGCAGGCTCTAAGATGGAACCATAGTAGGAAGGAGAAGGGGGACAGGTACATGAATTCCCATCCAGGCCCCAATAACTGAGTCTGGATGTCTGGGGTGAGTCTTGTATGTATGGTTTTAGATCCAGTTAAATGTTTCTTTCTCCAGGTGACCCATGGAATAACTGAAATGAGATTTTTTTTTCATCTAAAGGAGGAGATGTTTAAAACAAAACAGATGGAGACTTTCCCAAGCCTTCTGTCTTCTGATCTTTATCAGTTCTGGCTACAGGACTGTTTGAGGTTTCCCAAGCAACAAAACAAATCATATTATTCTCAGTCTGTTGCAGAAATAAGTTGGCAATATGCTTTTTCAGAGGACCTACAGGGGAGTGAAAGGCAGGAGTAGACACAAGAGGGGAATAATCCTTTGCCTTTGTGTCCTACCCTTGGAGGAGACCAGGTTAAACTTTCTGCTTGACTTTACCCCCAAAAAGTTAATGTTCAGGGTCTGAGGAAGAGAAGAGCCTAATCTAACTCAGCAAGCCTTTTGTGACTGCCTACTTCATGCCGGGTGCTGTCCTTGGTGCTGAGGACAGGAGGGCCAAGATGAAACAGTCCTTGCCCTCAAAGAGCTTCCATTCTACTGGGAGAAAACAGCACTTGCACAGATCAGTCTGCTCACCAAATATTCAGAGTAAATGCTACCTTTTTTGCTCTAAGAAGAGACCAGGAAACAAAAAATTAGGATCAGGAAGGAGCCCAGATAAGAGATGGCACATGGACAGTGCTTTAGATACCCAGTGAGATTTGAAGAAAAAAAGAATTCTAGTTTCCAAGGAGGCCCTCCCTTTCCCTCTTCTGTTGTGGGTTAGCCTGTGAGTGGTCTCAGGGTGCCTTCCCCAACCTACCTTCTCTCCTTGTATTTCAGTCTCTGAGCCCATACTCCTGCCTCCCGCCTCCTCCTGGCACTCCAAGACCTCTCAGTTCCAGTAATAGCCACCCGGATTCCACTACTGAACTGCTGTCTGCCCTGAGTCAGGAGGAGCGAGACCTCATTGAGCCGGTGCTGGCTCTGGGGTACCCTCTGCGCAGGGCCATCTTGGCTCTGCAGAAGACAGGGAGACAGAGTCTGAGCCAGGTGAGTGATGGGATCCCAATCAGGTAAGTGAGACAGTCTGGACCAGGCAGGTGGTGAAAGCTAGGACAGGGAAATGATGCTTCTAGATGGTTTGAAAAGTCATTTACTTCAGTGGTTGAATTTAATGAATGTTTCTAAGCACCTGCTATTTGCAAGGCACTAGGCTGGTGCTGAGGATGCCAAAACAAAAATCAAGAACAGACCCTGTCTTCCAATAGCTGATATTCTTCTGGGAGAAGGGATACAAATGAACACAGAAGGAAATACAAAAGAATTTGAGCAGGGGAGAGAGCAATAATAATTTGGGAAATCAAGAAAGGCTTCCTTTAGGAGGTAACACCTCAATTGGAATTTAAAGGAAGCCCAGAATTCTAAATGTGATGGTGAGGAGCCAGTATATGCCAGGCTCGCTCAGTCCAAGGAATAGAACAAGGCCAGTATGGCTGGAATGTTAAGTGTGTGAAGGGGAATAATGTGAAATGTCTGGAAAAGTAGGCTGGAGCCCAAGTGGGAAGGGTTTTAAAAGCTAGGCTGAGGATTTTGAATTTCATCCTAGACAAAAATAGAGCGGCACTATACTTTTTTTTAACCCTTACTTTCTGTTTTAGAATTGATACTAAATATTGGTACCAAAGCAGAAGAGCAGTAAGAGCTAGGAAACTGTAGTTAAATGATTTGCCCAGGACCACACAGCAAAAAAGTGTCTGAGGTCAAATTTGAACCCAGGACCTCCCATCTCTAGACCTGGCTTTCCACCTACTGAGCCACTTAGCTGCTCCCATTATGGATTCTTGAGCAAGAGAATGTCACGATCAGACCTGTGTTTTAGGAAGATTATTTTGGAAATTGCACTGAGAATGGATTAGAGAGGGGGAGACTCTCCATCTCTTTCCTAACCTCTATAGGAAAGATAAACTGACCAAGCTACAACTCCACTACTGTCTTGTATGACCTAAGGCAGAGTCTTCATAGTTGGCAATGACAAGGTGGGAGAGACTGAACTGCCTTCAGGGAGCAATGAGGCAGAGAACATGTGCTTATAGACTCAGGAGGAAAATGAAGGGACTGGGCAGGTTTGTTGGCCCTTCCCAAGCTTAGGAAAGGAGCAACAGGTGGGCTTCACCTCCTGAACTGCACTGCCCACTGGCCTTGCCTGGCCTGGCCTCCAGAGGATGAATATACCAGGGCAGTTGAGAGAGAAGGATCTTGAGTTTCTCTGAAGTACATCAGGGTGGTTTTTTGGGAGATATGATTATAGTTGCTTGAGTGATTCCAAAGATAACAGGAGTTTACTGTCTATCAAGACACGTTTTATTATTGTTCAGTTAAAGCTTTTGTCCCTTGTTCAGTGTCAAGAACAAGATGGACAAACCCTGAGGGAATATGGCTTATGGAACCACTGAGTGTTAGAAGCAAACATCCTCCCAGCCTCCTCAGCATTTGAGAATTTAGGAAACTGAAGTCCAAAGAAGTTAATCACTTGCCCAAAGTCACACAGCAATTTAGCTCGTTCTTTTTATTTTTTATTAAACCCTTATCTTTTGCCTTGGAATTGGTATTGAGTATTAGTTCCATGGCAGAGATTAGTAAAGGTTAGGCAATTCAGTTAAGTGATTTGCCCAGGGTCACATAGTGGGGAAGCGTGTGAGGTCAGATCTGAACCTATAACCCAGAACTCCCATCTTCAGGCCTGATGCTCTACCACTGACCCATCTAGATGTCACTTAGCTTATTCTTTTTAAAATTCTGTTTTTCAACAGGCAATTATTTTTTCTTCCTTACAATTAAAAAGAAAAAAATCCCTTGCATAATAGCTGGCATTCATATAGTACTTTAAGGTTTGCAAAACCTTAAACTTATTTGATCATCACAACAATGTTTTGAGATAGATAATATAATCGTTATCATTTTATAAATGAGGAACTGAGGCACAGAGTGGTCAAGTGACTTGCTCGGGGCCACCCAACTAGTAAGCGTCTGAGGAAGAATTAGAATTAAAATATGTCCTGCACAATATTTACTGTACCACCTAGCTGTCTTGTAATAAATAAGTATAGTCTGGTAAGGCAAATTTCCATATGATATATGTAAAAAATGTATGTCTCATTCAGCATCTTGAATTCATCACCTTGATCAGTAGGTGGGTGGAATCATTGTTGGGAATTGAATTGGTCAGAGTCTTAAAGTCTTTTAGAGTCCTTTGTTTCTTTAAGGTTGTTGTTATATAAATTGTTCTCCTAGTTCTATTCACTTCTCTCTGCATCAGTTCATATAAGTCTTCCCAGATTTCTCTGAAACCATCCTCTTCATCCTTTTTTTCTCCCTTCCTCTTTTCCTTCCTTCCTCTTTCCTCCCTTCTTCTCTTCTTCTCTTCTTCCCTTCCTCACTTCCTCCCTCCCTCTGTTCTTCCCTTGAGCCCTCCCTCCCTTCCTTCTTTCCTTCCTCTCTTCCTTCTTCCCTTCTTCCCTTTCCTCCTTCCTTCCTTCCTTCCTTCCTTCCTTCCTTCCTTCCTTCCTTCCTTCCTTCCTTCCTTTCCTTTTACTTAACTCCTACCTTCTATCAAGTATCAATTCTAAGACAGAAGAATGAAAAGGGCTAGGCTATTGGCATTAAGTGACTTGCCCAGGATTACATAGCTAGAAAGTGCCAAGACCACATTTGAACCAAGGTACTCCTGACTCTAGGTCTGGTACTCTCTCTACTATGCTACCTAGCTGCCCTCTCTTCATAAATTTTTATGGCAAAATCATATTCCATTAGATTCATATACCATAATATATATCCCTTGAATAATGAGTACCTCCTTAATTTTTAGCCATAAGAGCCTTTTTCATCTTTCTTTGATCTCTCAGGGGTATTGGTCTAGTCTAGTAGAAAGTACTGCTGGATCAACGGATGTAAAAATTTAATGACTTTTTGGCAATAGTTTTAAATTGCTTTCCAGAATGGATAGACCAAATCCACAATGCATTAATGGGCCTATTATTCTGAAGTCCCTCTAATATTTGCCATTTCCCTTTTTTTAAAGTCATTTTTGCCCATCTGATAAGAGAGGTTACACTTTAGAGTTATTTTAACTTGTACTTCTTTATTTATTAGTGATTTGGAGCAGATTTTCTTATGATTATTGATAGCTTGGATTTCTTCCTTTGAGAAATGTCTGTTAATACCCTTTGATCATTTTTAAGTTGGAGAATAATACTTAACTTATTCTTAATTCTGAAGAAAACCCTACCTCTTCTCCCAATTTTGCCACCAAACATAATTCTTTTAAAAAATAGGCAATTGGGGTTGTAAATTGCCCAGGATCACAAAATTAAGTATCTGAGGCCAGATTTGAACTCCCTGTTCTCCTAACTCCAGGAATGGCACTCTATCTACTGTGCTTCCTAACTGCTCCTAAGCATAACTCTTTCAACTTTGGCCTTCCACAGTTTGTTGACTTTTCCATGCTATTAAGGATAGTGAAGCCTAACACTTCTCCTTCAGGACAGAGGAATTACCCCATAGATTCTTCCTACCCAGGGTAGCTTATTCAGCTTTTTAAAAAAATAATTGTTGTGTTTGTTTGTTTTTTAATAATTTCAGAAAGTATTCAATCCAAAATTAGCTTTGGACCATTTGAAGCCATCCTTTCCCCCAGCCTCTTAAAAAAAAAAAGATAGGCAGAATTGCATACCAACTAGAATTCTAAATTTAGAGTCCAAGATCTAGATTCAAATCCTATGGAGATCCTAATTAACTCTGTCTCTTGGCAAGTCACTTAGCCTCTCTAAATCCTATTTTCCTGGGAAATTATAATAGACCCTCTTATAGTTTGGGAAATACCTTGTAGAGTAGTTGTAAAGAACATATAAAATAACATTGTTGAAAAATTGACTTGTACCCTGCATCTTCTAACTTAGCCACAACATTGTTCCATATTACATATGGCTATAAAGGAGGGGAGATTTTATGTATTTTATATATTTATGTTAATTTAATTTAATTTTTTCCCAATTACATATAAAAAGTTTCCAACATTTTAAAAAGAATTTTGACGCTCAAATTCTCTCCCTTCTTCCCTTCTTCCTTTTCTCTCCCTGCTGAGATGGTAACTGATCTGACTTTACATGTACAATCATGTAAAAACATTTTTCCATATTAATCCTTTTGTGGAAGGCAACTTGAACAGAAAAATTTGAGAAAAAAGTGAAAAAACTTTGCTTTGGTCTAGATTCAGACACCATCAGTTCATTCTCTAGAAGCAGATGGCATTTTTATCAGGAGTCCTTTGGCATTGTTTTGGATCTGTATATTGCTGAGAATTGCTGTTATTCACAGTTGTTCGTTGTACAGTATTCCTGACACTGTGTACAATGTTCTTTTGGTTCTGCTTATTTCACTCTGCTTCTGTTTGTGTAAGTCTTTTCCAGCTTTTCCACTATAATCATATACTATAACTTAGTTTTTCCCTGATTGATGGATATTCTCTCACTTTCCAATTCATTGCCCCCACAAAAAGAGTTGCTTTAAAGATTCTTGCACATCTAGATCTTTTTTTTTTTTTTTAATCTCGTTGGGATACAAACCTAGGAATGGTATTGCTGAGTAAAGGTTTTATAGCCTTTTAAGAATAGTTCCAAATTGTTCCTCAGAATGGCTGAATCTTTTCACGACTCCCCCAAAAGTGCATTGGTGTCTCAATTTTCTCACATCCAGGGGCAGATTTTAAAACACAAACCCAAAGTGTTGGCGCCCTGAAGAAGCTCCTACTTGAGTCAAAGTCAAGTTATTTGGAGCCTTTTGAAAAGACAAAAAAATCATTATGAGAGTGGTACAAAGTTAGTTGGGAAATGGAGGTACAAAGTTAGGATATTAATAAAAGGAAAATACATAAATAAACAATTTTTTGAAAAAGATTCATAAACATTTACAAAGTTTGAAGCTTCACATAGATATGTGAAAGAGGATTAGAAGTCAAATAGAAAACTTTGGAATATTCCAAGAAAAAAGGTTATATAATGATGGATAATTAAGTACAGAAATCCATTGGGTCCTTGCCATTGTTCTGCCTACAAGGTAACCCAGGAGAAAGTCAATTTCCTAATGATATTTCAGGATAAGCTTGCCTACCCAGAGGCCTTTGCAATAATGACAAATCCTCAAAAACACAACCAAATAAGATGGACCTAGAATCCTGATTCTGCAGTATATAAAATTCTTTGAATACCTTAAATTGTTTTATAAAAATGAACTATTCTTGGCATTATTGTTACAAAAGATCATTCATTCAGTCACATTCATTAAGGGTCTTCTAAGTGCCCAACTGCTTTAGGCAGTTTGATAGCATCGTGGATAGGGTGATGGGCCTAGACCTGAAGTCAGATTTGACCTCAGACATTTCCTAGCTGTGTGACCCTGGGCAAGTCACTTAACCTCTATTTGCCTCAGTTTCCTCACTTGTAAAATGGGGCTAATTATAGATCCTATGTCCCAGGGTTGTTGTGAGGCTCAAACAAGATAGTATTTGTAAAACACTTAACGTTCCAGATAATCAGCACTAAATAAATGTTAGCTATTATTGGGTGCCATGTTGGTTGGTTACCACGGGGAATGATTCATGGTCCTCAGCCTTTAAGAAACTTACAGTCTTGCTAGGTCACAGTACATATACATGAAAAGGATTGTTGTAAGACTCAAATGAGCTTTTCTATATATTTATTTTTATATACTATTATATATTATTTATTTATGTGCTTGGCACCTTAAAGTGTTATATAAATGCTAACTAGCTACTCTAATATGACAGATGCCTCAAGGTTGTAAATGACAACTCGCTAATGATTGAGATGGATGATAAGAGGTACAGGGGGTCGATGAGAGGAAACATTACTGTGGAATATGTTGCTGAGGAAAGATTTCCCAAAGGATTGGAAGCACTTGAGTTGAGCCTCAAAGCAAAGGAAAATAATGATTCGGACAGGCAGGGATCAATAGAGCATAGGTGCTCCCTCCCCATCCTACCTCCACTCACATCATTTAACTCAACAAACGTTTATCATGCACCTCTTGCAAGGTGATATGTTAGGAGCAAGGTAGAGACAGGCAAGATATCCTGGTAAGTGTTTAACAGTCACATCTCCAGAAATATGTACCCGGGACACACATTTGAGTTTAACTGGCATCATTAACATTTTCTCCATCACTTTCTTAAGTCTAGACAATTAAAACAACAAATCAAGCCCTAATTTGTTGCAGTTCCCAAGGTGTAAGTGTTCACACTGAAGATTTATTTTATTTTTAATTTTTTTTTTAATAACCCTGACCTTCCGTCTTGGAGTCAATACTGTGTATTGGCTCCAAGGCAGGAGAGTGATAAGGGTAGGCAATGGGGGTCAAGTGACTTGCCCAGGGTCACACAGCTGGGAAGTGTCTGAGGCCGGATTTGAACCTAGGACCTCCTGTCTCCAGGCCTGGCTCTCAATCCACTGAGCTACCCAGCTGCCCCACACACTGAAGATTTAACAATGGCTCTGAGCCTGTTTGAGTTGGCTCCAGCACACAAGGATGAAAAGGAAAGAGTGAATGTATATTATTTTATAACATTCAATAATGAATATTAAATTAGTTTATTTTTCTTAGAATTTGTTTTTGTGATTCAGCCATTTCAGTCATGTCCACCTTCATGCCCCTATTTTTGTTTTTTTTTTAGCAAAGATACTGGAATGATTTGCCATTCCTTCTCCAATGTGTTCCCAATTTTACAGAGGAGGAAACTGAGGCAAACAGGGTCAAGTAACTCTCCCAGATTAACGCAACTAGGAAGTGTCTGAGGTCAGATTTGAACACAGGAAGATGAGTCTTCCTGACTTCAGGGTCAATACTCTATCCACTGAAGGCAGACAACTGCTGCCATTTGTGGGAGTAGGTCCAGGAGGTAAGAAACCACCCCCCAGGAGGACACCAGCAGCATCCTCTAAACATTCCAAAGTTCCAATCGTTCTCCTTTCCCTCTGACCTCACCCCATTACTACTCTGCTGAGAAAGGAAAATTCATAATCACAGGCAAAATCAACATGTCCAGCTGGGTGCCTCATTTCCCCCCTATTTTAAAAATTATTGAACTTAACTAACACCCAATAGAAAACATGTCCATATATACAACAGAATAAAAAAAGATTGCCCATGAAACTGCAGATCTCTATTGCATATAGTTTGCTTTTCTTTTTAAGTATAAAACAGTCTCAACCAGCTTTCAAAGCTGTCTTGCTGGTTTGTGCTTCCTTCTGGCCCTCTTTCTTCTTTTCTGGGTTAGTATAAATGTGGGGTCTGGCACAGAGGGGACCCCATCAGCTTGCTTAGGGTAGCATTCCTACACATGAAAACATACTGTCTAAGCAAGCTAGTGTGCCATTTTACAAGGTACCAGACCCCCATTATATATATATGCATACACACATACATACATCATATATTTTTATATATACATTATACATTTTATATATGTTTATATATACCCATTATATATTATATATTTCATATACACAAACATTATATATACCCACTATATATACTCATCATATATTATATTTTTATATACATTATATACTATCNTTTCAAAGCTGTCTTGCTGGTTTGTGCTTCCTTCTGGCCCTCTTTCTTCTTTTCTGGGTTAGTATAAATGTGGGGTCTGGCACAGAGGGGACCCCATCAGCTTGCTCAGGGTAGCATTCCTACACATGAAAACATACTGTCTAAGCAAGCTAGTGTGCCATTTTACAAGGTACCAGACCCCCATTATATATATATGCATACACACATACATACATCATATATTTTTATATATACATTATACATTTTATATATGTTTATATATACCCATTATATATTATATATTTCATATACACATACATTATATATACCCACTATATATACTCATCATATATTATATTTTTATATACATTATATATACACATATATTATATATTTATATATACACATATATTTTATATACCCCTTATATGTTATATATTTATATATACCATTATATATTATATATGCATATTCTCTATACATATATACATGTGTAATAAATGACCCAAAGATCTTCTCCTCTTTTGGTTCAACATTTTCTCCCCTCAAAATTCCATCCTTATACATGATATTTATCTATATAGACATTATATATTTATACATACCCCATTATATATTCTATATTTTATATATACATATTTTATCTATCTATGTACACACATGTACACACACACACATATATATGTATATATATATGTATAGTGATCCCTCACCTATTGTGGGAGTTACGTTCCAGAGACAACCCCCTACCCCCATAGGTGAAAATCCACGAAGTAGTGGCTATATTTATTTTATTATTTATATGCATTTAAGGCTTTATAAACCTTTCCCAATCTCCTATAATCCTTTTCCACATTCTTATGAACTTTTCCCACACTCTTAAAAATACTTCATACGCTCTTAAACACTTTCTACACTCTTAAACCTTCATCATTTTATGAAAACTTCACAAAAACACAACACTGCAGAGCAACACTACATGCAGCTATCAGATGTCGATATGAAGTGGACAAGAAGAGATGCTGAATGTATGGGCACAGTGTGGGAGAGCAAATAGACTGATGCTACAGTCACTGAGCCACTCAGCACCCAGAATACAGAACACAACGCCATGGTTGGTCGCTTTTAATCCCATCAGCCAATAGTGTGCTGAACTTGTGCAAGCGGTAGTGGCGTACTGCATTTCCATTGTTACAGTACACAAAACTCTGTGATACAATTATATATATATATATATATTTAAAAACCCACGATACCATGAAGCCGTGATAAGTGAACCATGATATAGTGAGAGACGATTGTATGCTAAGTATTAATTTCAAGGTGAAGAACATCAAGTGTTAGGTAATTGAGGTTAAGGGACTTGCCCAGAGTCACACAGCTAGGAAGTGTCTGAGACTAGATTTGAACCCAGGATCTCCTGACTCCAGACCTGGCACTCTATTCATTGTGCTACCTAGCTGTCCCACCCCCATTATATTTGTTAAAAGAAAACAAGATGCCACAATGGCTTTTCCTTTTTTTTTTTTTTTCCTGTCCTTATCCTTTCCACTCCCTGGTGAAAATAAAAGAAAAATAGTGCTCTTGTAGAAGGCAGCTAGGTGGTACAATGGATGGAGCGCTGTGCTGAGAATTGGGAAGATGAGTTCAAATGCAGCCTCATATACTTACTAGCTGTATGAACTTGATCAAATTACTTAACCTCTGTTTGACTCAGTTTCCTTAAATGTAAAATGGGAATAATAATACCACCAGGGTTGTTGTGTGGCTTAAATAAAATAATATTTATAAAGTGCTTAGCAGAATGCCTGACATATAGTAGGCATTATATAAATGCTAGCTATTATTATTAAACAAATATGTATATTATCATATAGTGCTTTATTATTAAACAAATACATATAATGGAGCCAAACAAAATCCCAATCAGGTCTACATAGCCAGATCCAGTGAAGCGAACGTTTGTGAGCATCCGAGAAGCAGGTTCTACAGCTGTAATTCCAAATCTCTGATACTAGATGATAACAGATGAAGTCCTGGAACATGTCGGAGCAGCCATAGGGTGACTTGCTGTGACAGCTGCTCTTGGGAGAGCGGGGGACACTGACGCAGGGCTGCCTAACCTTTCCTGGTCAGAGGGTCGAGGAGAGAGAACTCAAAGCCCGAATACTTGAAAACGTGCTTTTTTCAAATTGTGCTGGAACTTCCGGCCAGAGGGAAGGAGAACATTTTGTTTCCAGCTTCAGGCCACAGTCAAAGAAGGCATTGCTCAGACTCCAGATGCCCGTCAGGACGGAACGTCATTCTGTGACTGGCTTCCTTTAGAAGGGAGATGGAGGGGGCCAGGGAGAGGTTTGTGAACCTGCAGCACTAGAGAAGGGGCAGAGAAAGTGAGGCTCTGGAGAGCGAAGTCCTGCCAAGGGAGGGAAGAGAAAAGCCAGGCAGCTAGTGGTGTTCATTGCAGATAAGAAGATGTTAAGACCTGGGGAGAGCAGGGTGGCCAGCTTGCATCCATCCTGAGGTGGACGGAAAAGAGGGAAAGGGATGGCATTCTTACCATCTCACATGTAGTCTGAATATATGTTACAGATTTGATTCTTGCCAGTCTCATCACAGAAGCAGCTGTGGTCCAGTGGTTAGAGCCTTGAGTTAGGAAGACCTGAGTTCAAATTCGGTCTCAGACACTTCCTAGCTGTGTGACTTTGTTCTAGTCACTTAAGTTTTGTGTGCCTAGAAGTCAACCATAAGTTGCTCAGTGGAGAGAGTCCTGGGTCTGGAGTCAGGAAGACTTGAATTGAAATCAGGTCCCCAGATCCTGCCTAACTATGTGACCCTGGGCAAGTCACTTAACTTCTGATCACTTGGCAGATGGATCCATCAGAGATGGAAAGGGCAAACCACTCCAGTATGTTATCAAGAAAATTTCTGTGGATAACCATGGGGTCATGAAGAGTCAGATAAGACTGAAGAACAACAGTCCCACCATACAGTTCATTTCCCTGACACAATCTATAAGCATTTCCCTTTTTCACCTTTTTGGGGAAAGATGACCCTTTGTAGCCTGTGGGACTCCATCTGAGCTGGTCCCACCTAGAGGTCGAAGATTAATGTAACATTAATAACAACATTTTAAAAAGGCAATTATAACAATAGCTAGCAAGTATGTTTCCTTGCTAATTGATATACTTTGTCTTAAAAAAACCACAAAAATGATCAACCCTTACCTTTGGTCTTAGACTCAATATTAAGTAGGCAGTAGGTAGAAGAGTGGTAAGGACTAGGCGATTGGGGTTAAGTGACTTGCCCAGGGTCACACAGCTAGAAAGTGCCTATGGTCCGATTTGAACCCAAGACATGGCTCTCAATTCATTGAGCTACCTGGTTTGCCCTGTCCTAATATTTAATCTCTGTCTTAGTTTTTCCACCTACAAAATGGCATTAATAATGGCGTATCTATACCTCTCTATGATATGCAAAGTGCTTTACAAATATTATCTCATTTGATCTCCACAACTCAGTGAGGTAGATGTCATTATTATCTCTATATTGCAGATTAGGAAACTGAGGCTGAGAGAGATTAAACATTAGAAGGACTAGGTATGTCAGTTGACAAGGAAATCTATTTTGATAATAAATATTTTCTTTCTTCTCTTTGTGCAAATGCACTTTAAAAACAAATACTTACAAGCAAACATCCCTCATGAGATGTTGTGGCATAACCGATAAGAGTGCTGAATTTGTCTCAGGATATTTCTATCCTACCTCTGTCATTTACTAGCTTAGGTGTCCCTGGGTAAATTACTTAAATCCTCTCAACCTCTGTTTCTTTATCTATAAGATGGGATTAATGATAGCTATAATCCCTACTTTAAAGGACCTTTGTGACTTTCAAGTGAGAAAATGTATGTAAAGTGGTTTGTGAACTTTAAGTTATTAAATAAATATCAGTGATTAATTTTGGCCTCACTATAGTAATGAGAAGAGAGAGAATTCATCCTGGCACGTAGGACTCAGAGGTTGAATTCCTACATTCCCACTTTCCTCCCATCCTGCCCATAGGCACATATTCAACCCTTTGCACAATAATTGTGTTTGTATCTATAAAATAAGACACAGTTTTAAGCTTTAATGGCTTGAAACTGCACTAAAATTTATGGAAGGAGGAAGCAGGTAGGTAGCTTAATGGATTGATAACCAGGCCTGAGATGGGAAGTTCTGGATTTGAATATGACTTCGGATACATCCTAGCCGTGTGACCCTGGGCAAGTCACTTAACCCTCATTGCCTAGCTCTTACCACTCTTCTGCTTTGGAACCAATACATAGTATCGATTCTAATATGGAAGGTAAGGGTTTTTTAAAAAACACACAACAACTTATGGAAGCAGCTAGATGGCAGCTAGTTTGAGAGCTGGGAATGGAGTCAGAAAGACTTGAGTTTAAAGCCAGCCTCCGATACTACCTGTGTGACCCTGGGTAAGTCACTTAACCCTATTTGCCTGAATTTCCTTATCTGTAAAATGAGCTGGAAAAGGAATGCAAACCCTTTAGTATGTTTGCCAAGAAAAATCCTTAATGGGAAAAAAAATCTTTAATGGGATCACAAAGACTTGGACATGATCAAACAATAAGACTTGTATATTTGATAATAGGTGTAATGGGGAGCCATAGGAGTTTATTGAGTAAAAGGAGAGGAAGTCAGACTTTAGGGAAATCACTATGAGATTAATGAAGAATAGATGGGAGTTGGGAGAGATTTGGGGCTAGAAAAGCAAACAGAAGGAAATTATAATGGTTCAGAAGAGAGATGATGGCAGTCTGAATCAGGAATAGAAAGAATAAGATGTGTGCAAGAGATGTTGCAGAGATAGAAAACAAGATGGCAAAAGATTGTTGATGTGGAATAAATGAATGAGGAGTTAAGGATGACACCAAGGTTACAAGCCTGGGTGACTGGGAAGATTCTGGAGCCCTTGGCAACATTATGGAAAATTGGAAGAAGCATAGGTAAGAAAAGAAAGAAGAATTCTGCTTTGGATGAGTTGAGATGGAGATGCCTTTGGGACATGCAATATGAAATGTCCAATAGGAAGTTAGTGATGTGGGTCTAGGGTCAAAAGGAGAGACTCTACCCCAAGAAGCTTGTGGTCTAGTTGACTAATTGACCCAAAGCTGGGAAGGAGAGCTGATACATTGAACAACTTGCCCTGCCCCCCAAATCTTGGCAGGCTAGATGATGAATCTAGTAGGATGAGACAAATTGGCATTGTGTAAAGTCTTCCACTTAGATTCAAAAAGCCACCTCTGCAAATATAAAAAAAATAAATATGGTGGAAGGAAGAGACAGAGTCAGATGGCAGTTTGTTTAAAAAAGTCTTTAGGTTTTAATGGCCTGAAAGCTCAGGGTGAGTCAACAGCATGATAAGGCAGCCAGAAGAACTAATCCAATCTGGAGATGTTTAAGACCGTCATAGCTTCCAGGAACAAGGAGGTGATAATTCCTCCCTATCCTCTGCCCCATCAGACATCTGGTGCATTGTGTTCAGTCCTGCACAGCACAGTTTAAGGAGAACATGAATAATCTGGAGACCATCCAGAGAAGCAAAACCAGGATGATAAAGGACATTTTCCCCCCATGTCCTATGAAAACAGGTTGAAGAAACTGTAAATATTTAGCAAGAAAAAAGAGAAAACTTAGTGGGGATAGTGATAGCTATCTTCACGCATTTAAAGGGCTGGCACATGCAAGGATTCATTTTGTTCTTTTTGGGCCCAGAAACAAAGGGCAGAAGCCTCGGATCAGCAAATTCAGGCTAGAAATTAGGAAAAAAAAACTTCCCAACTGTTAAAGCTACCCCAGAGTAGAATAGAATGCTCTGAAGTAGCGTCAGAAGGGACCTCAGAGGCCATGTAAATCAATCCTCTCTTTTTATAGATAAGGAGACTGAGGCCCAAAGAGGTTTATTGCCTTGTCTTAAGTCAAAGGCAGAATTTGAACTCAGGTCTAGTACTTTTCCTTTAAAAAAAAAACTTTACCTTCTGTCTTAGAAATGATACTAAATATTGATTCCGAGGCAAAAGTGCGGTAAGGGTTAAGCAACTGATGTAAAGTGACTTGCCCAAGGTCACATAGCTAGGAAGTATCTGAGCCCAAATTTGAAACCAGGACCTCCCATTTCCAGGCCTGGTGCTCTGTCCACTATGCTGCCTAGCGATCCCTCAATACTTCCAGTGTAACTCATATGGAACTCACAAAGTGGGTTTTTTCCACTGTAGATCTTTTAGTCGGGGTTTTAAACTATCTGAAGGGTTTAATATGGCAGGAATTTCTTTTCAGGGTATGAATTGAACTAGGTGGCTTTGGAGGTCCCATCCAATTCCAAATTCTCAAATTCTATAAAAGACAGACACAGGAATACACATACAAATAGAATTGCCCTAAGAGCAAAGCTAGAACTGACCCTCAGTGCTTTAAGGGGAAAAAAGGAGGAGACTAAAAGATGGAGAGGTCCTGGGTGCTGGGGTGGTCCGAGATGGTTTCATGGAAGAATCAGGAGCTGAGCTGAGCTTTGAAATATATTTCAAAGGATTCTGTTGTGGAAAGGAAAAATGGAAGGAAGGATCTTCTAGGTGGGAGACACTAGGCATAAAGCATCCCATTTGGCAATGGAAAGGAGAAAGCACAAGGCATGTTCAAATAATGATAATAAAAATGTAGTGCTTATTTATGTAACATTTTAAGTTCGTGTTTTAAGTTTAAGTTTATATAGCACTAAATATAATGCACTCTATATAGCACTTTGCAAAGGACTTTACAAGTATATATTTTTTTCTTTGTAACCATTTCGAGATATAGGTGTTATTATTAGGTAGGTGCTATTATCTCCATCTTACAGATGAGAGAACTGAGGCAGACAGAAATCAAATGACTTGGCAAGGGTCACATAGCTATTGTCTGAAGCTAGATTTGAACTTCAGTTCAGGTCTTTCTAATTTCAGGTCTAGCACTGGGTCACCTAACTGCCTCCAAGAATCTCTTTCTCACTCTTTCCTCTTCCCCTCCCTCCCTCCTCCTCCTCCTCCTCCTCCTCCTTCTCCTTCTGTCTCTACCCCACCGCACTCCCCGTTTCTCTGTGTCTCTGGTTCTCTGTCTCTCTTTTTCTATCTCTGCCTCCCTGTTTCTGTCTCTTTCTCCATTTCTGTCTCTGTCTCCATCTTTGTCTCTCTGTGTCTTTTTTTTTCTCTGTTTCTCTACCTCTTTCTGTCTCTTTCTCCTCTGTTTCTCTCTGTCTCTGGCCTCTACCTCTACCTCTCTATCTCTGTTTCTTTCTGTCTCTCTCTGTCTTTCTTATGTTTCCAAAAATTCCATGAGTCTAAGCTTATTTCTCATTTAAGGCTTCCATAACCTTATCCTTGGCTTCTTCAAAGACTGGATCAGATCTACAGGATCAACAGGAAGATGATTTCAGCCCTTGAGTGGGGCTGGAAGTTCACCCTTCTCAGTTCCCGGAATCTGGCTACTCCTACTCTTGTGGAGCTGGCATAAGGGTCATAGGCTCAAAGACACAATGTTGAAAGGGACACTAAAGGCCATTGAGTCCATCTTACAGATGAGAAAACTGAGACTCTGAGAGGTTAAGGACTTGTCCAAGGTTCTACAGCTAGTAAGTGTATAAATAATGCAAGATTTTAATTCTTAGGTCTCTCTAACTCCAATTTCTTACCTGCTCAGCTATGCTGCCTCTCTAGGGGGTGATGAAAGGACCCAAACTGACTCAAGAACTAGGGACCTCCTTAATCTGGAGCTCAGCAGTGGTGGGCTCTCTTCCCAAGCAGGTGGGGAAAAGAGGTAGACCTCAGTCTGTGGAGGTTCCAAGAGATTCCCCCAAGAGAGCGTGTGCCATAGATAACACCCAGGGATACGCTGGTAGATGTTAACAAGATTCCAGGGGTGGGAGGTGGGAATGTATGCAGGACATACTTTTCAATTTAATCAGATTCATGAACATTTTCTCCCTCGTCTAGACAATCAACAAAATAATAAATCAGTCCCTGATTTGCAACATTTGCCAGTTTCTAGGGTGTAAATATGCATTCTGAAATTTCACAATCTATCTGCTCTTCTGAACCAGCAAAAAGTGATTCCAAAGAGGCAGCCAGCGGCTCAGGGGTTGGAGAGCTGGGCCTGAAGCCAGGGGCAGGTGGTGGTGGGGAGTCTGCCACATCTCAGACACTTCCTCGCTGTGTGACCCTGGGCAAGTCACTTAACCTCAATTGCCTCATCTTTTCCACACTTCTGCCTTGGAACCAATACCCAATACAATTCTAAGATGAAAGGTTTTATTTTTTCAAAAAGTGACTCCAGGGCAGCTGGGTAGCTCAGTGGATTGAGAGTCAGGCCTAGAGACGGGAGGTCCTAGGTTCAAATCCGGCCTCAGCCACTTCCCAGCTGTGTGACCCTGGGCAAGTCACTTGACCCCCATTGCCCACCCTTACCACTCTTCCACCAAGGAGCCAATACACAGAAGTTAAGAGTTTAAAAAAAAATTAAAAATTAAAAAATAAATTTAAAAAAAAGTGACTCCAACAGAGCCTGGACAATACTCAGAGATGTCCAGGAGGGCTGACCACAGGCTGTGCCCTTCCAGAGAGGGGTGCCAAGTTAGAGATGCAGATAAGTGAACTCAACTCAGGGCTGCTGAGGTAAATGAGGGCCGGGATTGCACACTCAGGAAGCCAAGATTCTTGTCCCAGGCTCATTTCCAACAATAATTTGCCTTGAACCAGATCCTTACAATTCCAGAAAAATCCTCCCCACTGCCTTCCCCTCACCCCTTTTCCCACTTCCAACTGAGCCAGTCCCATCACCCAATCGCCCATGGGTCCCCGCTTCCCTCACACACTCCCAATACCCTCTTGCAGGCCCTCTAATTGTTCTTGTCTCTGTGTCTTGCTTCCTGCTACAGTTTCTCAGTTACCTGGGCACATGTGATCGGTTGGTGAAGCAGGGTTACTCGGAGAGTCTGGTGGAAGAAGCCATGGAGATATTTCAGTACTCCGAGAGCAAGGTCAGGCAAGGCTGATGCTCAGCACAGCTCTATCCTCTGCCTTCGAGGCCCATTCAAGCATTCCTTTTTTCTGCTTCTCCATCCTGACTCCTTCGGTCTATGGTTCTCTCCTGGCTAGGAAGGACACTCCCTGCCCGAGGAGGGCCTTGCCAAAGCCTGAGCTTGGATGGTTTGGTGCCCAGAGTTAGGGGAATGTCTGAGGAGACGGCGATCCTGGCTCAGCTGGGACACTCGCTCTGCCCAGGCAGGATTTCATGAAGTACAGGGGAGCCTGGGGGGTGAACACAGGAGGCAGGGTCAAGAGGGACAGGAAGGCAGTGATGAAAGGGCAAAGATACTACAGATGGAAGGAGAAAAGGAGTTTATTGGGAGAAGTGATAATGAGAGGATGAATTTTACAGATGGGAGATTATAGATGAGAGGCAAGGGGGGCAGCCAGGTGGTACAGTGGTTAGAGCACTGGACCTGGATCCAGGACCCAAGTTTAAATCTGGCCTCATTTACTAGCTGTGAGGCCCACGGCAAGTCACCTTACCCCGTTTGCCTCAATTTCCCCATCTGTAAAATGAACTGGGGAAGGAAATGGCAAACCATTCTGGGATCTTTGCAAGGAAAACCGCAAATGGAGTCATGAAGAGTCAGACACAACAGAAAATAACTGAACAATAATAACAAAAATGGAGAGAGGTGATGTAGAAGAGTGGAAAGAGCAATGCCAGTTACTCTGAAGACCCTCTCAAAAGGTCTGCTTTCTTTCCTTCTCTACTCCCAGCAGCAAAGGTTGAACTGTTCCCTCTCCTAGCGCTGCTGCGCCCATGGTCAGACTGTCTGTCCTCAGTGCCATTGCCCTCCTAACCTAGCTCAGCTGTTTTTGGCCAAGAAGAAAATATTCTTAGTTATGTTTTGCCTGGCCTGTTGGTGGTTGCAGCCTAAATCTAATCTTTCTCAAACTCAGGAGGAGGCGAACACAGAGGGGAGCAGACAGAAGGGTGAGAACAGAAAAGAGAGTGATGGATGGAGAGATAAATGAGAACAGAAGACAAAAGGTCAAGTGGAAGAAGAGTAGGGGCAAAAGGAGAGAGAAGCAGAGAGGTTTGATGGAAAGGGTAGAAGGCGAAAGGTAGGGGCAGAGGTAGGAGACAGAGGAGAGGGAAAGTCAGGGTTGGTTTGTTTTTTTGCCCAGGATGGACTATTGCTTTTCTACTGCTAGATGGGAAGTGGAGATCTCACTATGTGAAAGAGGGAAGTATCCTGGGTTTTAGCTATTCTGATGTACCTTCTCTTAGTCAAGGAAAGCCAATTCTTTGCAAGTCTCCAGGGATCTAGGGCAACATATGTGTCTAGTGACAGGACACCTCTTCCCTGACTAGCAGCCAAGTCTGTGCTGTTCCTGTCCCTATCAAAGACCTTCTGTTCTGTATGGACTGTGGGGAAAAGTAGCAGCTGCTCTGGCTCCTGGGTTGCTTCATTTCCTGAAGCAGAGACTCACCAACCTTTCCCCCTTTCTCTCTGGCATCACAGGCATCGGAGTTTCTGCATCTCTGGGAACAGTTCAGTGACATGGGCTTCCAACAAGACAGGATCAAGGAGGTCCTCCTGCTTCATGAAAACCACCGGGAGCATGCCCTGGAAGAGCTCATGACTCGGGCACAGTGAGGAGTCATACTGAGGCTCTCACCCTGATGAACTCTTGGGGAAAAGGGGCCACTAGGCATTGGGTCATCAGTATGCCTCTAGCTAGGAGCAGGAGAAGTAGGGCTTTTCCTTTTTAGAAATGTATCTCCTACTGCCTGGCTGTGTGACCCTGGGCAAGTCCCTTAACCCCCATTGCCTAGCCCTTACCACTCTTCTGCTTTGGAACCAATACATGATATTGATTAGAAGACAGAAGGTAAGGGTTAAAAGAAAAAGAAAGAAAGAAAGAAAGAAAGAAACAAAGAAAGAAAGAAAGAAACAAACAAACAAACAAACAAACAAACAAACAAAAACAAACGTATCTCTTGAGCCTGGGAATTCTGACCCAATGTATGAGGGTGGGCTTGGCCTTTACCCCCAGGTGTTTGCCCAGGCTGATGCCACTCTCCTGGCATCCCAGAATTAGAAACAAATTCAGTGTCATAGATCCTTGTAAAAGCCTCGGGAGGGCTCTACCCACTTGAGACAGTATGATATAATAGAGACAGGATTGGTATTAGAAACCTTTGCTATTTACTACCCATATTATCCTAGGTCACTTAACCTTTCTGGGTCTCAGGCTACCCTTCTATCAAATGGGGATGCTAATATATACAACTGCTTGCCTCATAGAACTGTTCTGAGGATTAAAAGAAATGGCATCGTTAGAGAGATTTGCGAACTTTGAAGCTGTAGAGCAATCTAAAAAGTAATTATCGCTCATCAGGGAAGTTCACTAAATTATTACCATTCTGGGAAGTTCTCTGCATTTCTGAGGTAGGAGACATCTTAGCGATCCATCTAGACGAATCTTCTCATTTTACAGATGAGAAAACTGAGAACAAGAAAAGTAAAACAAACTCAGGTTCTGATCCCCTCCAAGTTCTCATCAGATTCTTTGTAGGATCTTAGAGTCAGAGCTAGAAGGGAATCTAGAGATCATCTAAACCAGCAAGCCATGGGCCCTGGCCTGTCTCCACTTGTTCTTGTAGGTACAGCAAGCTAAGAATTGTTTTTGCATTTTAAAATAAAGTTTTATTATATCTTAAAAATGCAAAAACTATTCTTAGCTCATGGGCTATACAAAAATAGACTTACAGCCCTCTGCAGAATATCATGTCAAGTCAACAAGCATTTATTAAGTACATTACATATATGGCTGCTTGGTAGCTCAATGGATAGAATGCTGGGCCTGAAGTCAGGAAGCTCTGAGTTCAAATCTGACCTCAGACACTTCATAGCTGTGTGACCTTGGAAAAAGTCACTTAACATCTGATTTCCTGATAAGAGGATCCACTGGAGAAGGAAATGGCAAACCACTTCCAGTATCCTTTAAAAAAAAACAACTCCATGGATAGCCATGGTCCATAGGGTAACAGTCAAACACAACTGAACAACATGTCCTGGGCTAGGTGCTTGGGATACAAAGAAAAACAACAACAGCCACAAAAACCTACAAAAACAGGCTGATTTCCCAAGAAACTCAGTCTAAAGAGAGAGACAACATGCAAACAACTATGCACAAACAAGCTATGGACCAAATAAATGGAAACTGGTTTTAGAGGAAAGGCACTCACTAGCCTTAATGGGGATTGACAGAGACTTGCAGAAGGAAGGGTTTTAGCTGGGATTTGAAAGAATCTAGAGAAGCCAAGAGGCGGAAACAAGGGAGGGGAGCAGGGAAATTTCTGGCAAAGAGGATGGCCAGTGAAAATGCCAGAAGTCAGGAGATAGCCAGTGTGTCTTTGTGTAAGAAGACTGGAAAGGTAGGAAGGAGCCAAGTTAGGAAAGGCTTTAAGAGAGAATCATCCCAGGGCAGCTAGGTGGTCCTGAGGATCATTCAAAATCAATGAGAACCAGCTGCAATGGTAACAGTGGAAGGGACGTTTTATCTTCCTCTCACCTTTTGGGAAACCTAAAGTCAGAAACAAATAAAATGAACATTTTGGGAGAAGAGACCTAAACATCTCTAAGTAATCCTCAGATTTGGGGCAGAGTAAAAAGAACTATTCCTAGCAAATAGCAGGTGCTTAATAAATAAATGCTTAGTTATTCATTGATAGATGGATCGAGTGCCAGCGTCTTGGAGCCCACCAGTTTTGCCTTTGATAAGTACTATGTGATTTCAAGCAAATTTTAACTTCTCTGTGCCCCAGACAACTTCTTAAGAATCTAAGTTAGACTCATTGCTAATTTGTATCTGAGGAAACTAGCTCCTTAAAATGGTCAAATTACAGATCCAGCCCCCACCTCAACCAAAAAAGAAAAAGGAAAAGCTAGAAGAAACTTAAACAGAGGGCTACTTTTCAATTAAACAAACGTTTTACCCAACAAAACTTTCTCTTGGGATCTTTTGGTTTAGAACAAGCTAACAAACACTTCCACTGAGCAAATTGATATAAAAAAGAAACATTGATCACTTTAAAAGGGAACATATATTTTAAATTTTCATTATATTTTAAAACGTGCTTTATTGATATTTTTGGTTTCTTAAATCATAGTTATTCCCCTCTTTTTTTTTTAAACCCTTACCTTCCATCTTGGAGTCAATACTGCATATTGGCTCCAAGGCAGAAGAGTGGTAAGGGTAGGCAATGGGGGTCAAGTGACTTGCCCAGGGTCACACAGCTGGGAAGTGGCTGAGACCGGATTTGAACCTAGGACTTCCCGTCTCTAGGCCTGGCTCTCAATCCACTGAGCTATCCAGCTGTCCCCCTATTCCCCTCTTTTTTAAAACCCTTACCTTCCATCTTATAATAAATATTAAGTATTGATTCCAAGGTAGAAGACCAGTAAGGGCTAGGCAAGTGGAGTTAAGTCACACAGTTTACCCTCTTCTTCCCAGAGTCATCCCATATAACGGTATTTTTAAAAAATCATCCTTTTTCATATTAAAAAAATTTTATCTTCTGTAGTAGAATAAATGCTAAGTATTGGTTCCGAGGCAGAAGAGCAATAATGACTAGGCAACTGGGGATAAGTGATTTGCCCAGGGGGGACACAGCTAGGAAGTGTTTGAGGTCTTATTTGAACCCGGGATCTTCTGGCTCCAGGTCTGGCTCTCTATCCACTGAGCCACCTCCCTACGCCTTGTAATATCTTAACTTAGATGTACTTTTTTTTAACCTTACTTTCTGTCAAAGTGCCAACTCTAAGACAGAAGGGCAAGGGCCAGGGAAACAAGGTTAAGAATAAATAACAAGTATAGGCTCTAAGGCAGAAGAGCACTAAGGACTAGGCAACTGGGATTAAGTGACTTGCCCAGGGTCACACAGCTAGAAGGTGTCCAAGGCCACATTTAAACTGACGTCCATCAGATTTCAGGGATGACTCTCAATCTACTGAGCCATCTAGCTGTCCCCAGATAATATTTTTTCTTAAAGGAAAATAAAATCAACACTATTTATTGATATGTTGAAAAATAACAAAAATATGTGCAATGTATAACATCTGTGGACCTCTCACTTCCACAAAGAGGTAGGTTGGGGGATATCTTCTCATCTCTCTTCATTCGAACTCTGCTTAATCTTTATAGTTCTGGAATATTTACTTTTAATTTTTTTGGTGTATCATTGTTATTTACATTTTTGTGCATATTATTTTCTTGACTCTGTTTACTTCACTCTGTACCAGGTCATATAGTTTTTTCATGCTTCTCTGTATTCATCATTTCTTATAGCTCAGTAGTATTCCCCTACATTCATGTACCACCATGTTTAGCCATTCTCCAATCGGTAAGCATCTACTTTTTTCCCCCCTTAATTCCTAGCTCTCACAAAAAAGTGCCGCTATGAATATTTTGGAATAGGGGGGACTTTTTTTCTCTTTGATGGCTTCCTTGGGGCACAAGCCCAATAATGGAGTCTCTGGTTCAAAGGGTATAGACATTTTAATTACTTTATTTGCATAATTTCAAATTGTTTTCCAAAATGGTTTACCACTTTACAGTTCTAACAACGATGTATTAGTGTGCCTATTCTTCTACAAACCCTGTCATTTGACTCTTGCCATTTTTTTGGTCATTTTTGCCAATTTACAGGGAATGAGGTAAAACCTCAGGGTTGTGTTGATTTGCATTTCTATTATTAGTGATTTGAAGCATTCTTTCTTATGGTTGTGAATACTTTGCAATTCATTTGAGAACTGTTTATATCCTTCAATTATTTATCTATTGGGAAATGGCTATTAGTTATATATACATGTATTTTATATAATATGTGTATATGTAAAACATTATATATTGTGAATGTGTATGTATCTTGAACATCAAACCTTATCAGAGAAACTTGATATAAAGATTTTTCCCATCCGATGACTTCCCTTCTTATCTTAGATAGTTTCATTTTGTCTTTGTGGACATTTTTCAGTTTATATAATCAGTATTTTATCTTTTGTAATTGCCTCTAAATCTTGTTTGGTTAAGAATAAATCTTCTACCCATGGCTGTGAAGTGTATGTGATCTGTTTCTTGTCTAATTTTTTTCTAGCATGATTTTTTAAAAAATTCTTGAAATAATACCAAGGATCAGTTCCAAGGCAGAAGAGCGATAAGGGCTAGGCAATTGGGGTTAAGTGATTTGCCCAAGGTCATGCAGCCAGGAAGTGTCTTAGGAGGTCATATTTGAACCCAGAACCTCCTAGTCTCCAGGTATGGCTCTCTATCTACTGAACCACCTAACTGCCCCTAGCACGATCTTAATATCAAAGTTTTGTATTCATTTAGAGGGGCGGTTAGGTGGTACCTGGGTGGTTTGCCACTTCCTTCTCCAGCTCATTTTGCAGATGAGGTAATTGAGGCACATCAGACTGAGTGACCTGCCCAAGGTCACACAGCTAATAAGTGTCTGAGGCCAGAATTGAACTCACGAAGATGAATCTTCCTGAATCCAGGCCTGGGATTCTATCCACTATATCACCTCATTACCCAAAAGCTTTTTTGAAAAAAAAAATGTGAAAATAATTCATTACCCAGTAGCCAACCTTCTGGCAATGGACCTGTTCCGAGCTTAGCTAGGTAGATAGTCAGAGAATGGGCACCAGATCATAGAATCAGAGATCTAGAATTGGAAAGGAACATAGGGGCCATGACATTCATCTACTTTATTTTACAGGTGAGAAAACTGGGGCTTAGGGACTTTAGGTGGCTTACCCTAAATCATACAACTAACAAATAGAGGAGGGATTTGTTGTTGTTCTCAGTTTTTGTAGATAGCCTTTGTCTTTGCATCACCTACTTTCCCCAGTGTAGTCCTCCCTCTCCCTCTCCCAGAGAGCTATCTTTTATTTTATTTTTTAAATTAAATTTTATTTTAGTTTTAGTTCTGAATTCTCTCCCCCGGCCCCTTTCCACTCGTCGAGAAGGAAAGAAAAAAAAACCCATTTCAAATATGTACAGTCATACAAAACAAATTTTCTCTCATTAGCTATGTCAAGAAAGGAAAGGAGGAAGGAAGGGAGGAAGAGAGGAGGAAGAAATCAAAGAAGAAAATAGGCTTCAATCTGCTCTGAGTCCATCAGCTCTCTATCTGGAGGTGAATAACATGTTTTATCCTTTAGAACTATGGCTTGTCTTTGGATTGAGAGTTAGGTTGTATAATTAAAAAGAGAGAGAGAAAGCATTTAGCTAACATATTACAAAAAAAAAACCCTGACATTATCAACAGTTCCATGCCCATAGTCTTTTACCAGGGGGAGCTAGGTGGATAGAGCACCAGACCTGGAGTCAGGAAGACCTGAGTTCAAATCCCACCTCAGAAAAGTATTAGCTGTGGGACCCTGGGTAAGTCTCTGGGGAAAAAAAATGGAAGGAAAGCTTTCAAAGACAGGATTTGAACCTGGGTCCTTAGAGTCCAGAACTTTCTGCTTATGATCTTTCTACTGTGCTGTGTCATCTCATTTGATAGCTGGGTCAGTGCTAAAAGCTTTTGTAGTTTAGTCCCACCTGCCAGAATTTAAGCTGGACCACCATAGCTTTCCAAACTCTGGAATCCCTTCCTGCCCGTAATGAGGCAGCCAGGAGGACTTCTAGCAATAAATATTATAAGACAGCTGGAATTTATGTAGCACTTGAAGCTTCACAAAGTGCTTTACATTATGATCTCCTGTGACCCTCCTAGCACCTGTGGGAGGTAGATACTAGATACTATTCCCATTTTACAGCTGATAAAACTGAGGCTGAATCAGTCTCACAGAGGAGGCAGGATTTAAACTCCAGCCTTCCTAACCCCAAATCTCATGTTCTAGTCACTAGGAATTTTTTTCTATGCCCTGCACGTATGTGAAAATACCATGTATAAGGTTTACTGAGGGGCAGCTAGGTAGCACAGTGGATAGAGTACCAGACCTGAGGGTGGGAGGGCCTGGGTTCAAATCTGGCTTCATCTGAGTGACCCTGGGCAAGTCACTTAGCCGTGCTTGCCTAGCCCTTGGCCTTCTGTTTTAGAGTTGTTGCTAAGGCAGAAGGTAAGGGTTTTTTTAATTGTTGCTGTTATTTTTTATATCACTGAGCGTGGTATAAAGAAATGGCAGACACTGTCTCTATACCAAAGGCCACTGCAGTCTAACTGGGGAGCAAGGTTGTCATGGAGTTGTTATGGAGATAGGAATGCTATAGCTGTCCAGAGTTTGGGGGCCCCTGGGAGACTGAGTACCCCTCATGGGATCTAGGGTAAGTCACCGAGCTCCAGTTCCCCTATTTCTACCAGGAAGGGGTTGGATGAAATAGCCTCTGAAGTCCTTTCCATCTCCAGATCTCTGACCCTATAACCATCCCCTGACAATCCGCCAAGCTGAGCTCAAAAAGGCTGATTGCCAGAAGCCTGACTCCTGAGTACTGAATGGTTTTGGCCACAGATCCGTATGAAGCCATTCCTAAGGTCTACATGACACATGGGAGGAAAGCTGGAGAAGCCCTGATTCTCCCAAATATCTGTCCCCCAATAGCTTGTCATTGATGCTTGCAATAAGTATCATGAACCCTCCCAAGAGGATTTCCAGTTTAGAAGAGGGCCATAGGGAGAAGGCAATGATTAACCCAAAGGAATTAATCAATAATGGAGAAATTTCAGGCATCCACCAGGAAAATAATTGGAAAAGGTGGGAAGATTTAGAAGAATTCCTTCTGGTCACTTCCAGGTCACTCCCTCTGTGGTTATCCCTTGTGTGCAAAGCCAGTCAAGAGAGAACACGAGAACAGCCACTCTCCAAAGCGATCAATCTGAGCAAACTCATCGGGGAAGGGGGTCTCTAACCAAGACAACCTTTAAACAGCGATCTGAATAACTCCTTACTCTCTGACGCATGGTCCAGTGACACTCTTTGGAATGCTTTTGCTTCACTTAAATAAATATACTTCTGGGGCTTGTCTGTTAGATCTCTGGGTTTACTTGGGCAGGCTTTTTGCTATGTGCCCAATGCTGGCTTTGGAGCCAAACCCTCCTCTTTGTTCTGGCCTCCCACATCCTGGGCACCTAAGCTGGGACAGAGTGTTCCAAGCCCCAGGCCTGGTTTATGAGGAGCAGGGCCAGGCCTTGGCAATGCTGGGAAGTTGGCAAAGCTGGAAGTGTCTTCTAGTTTCCACCTCCCCTTTCAGCATCTCCTTTCCATCCATCTCCAGAGAGAAAACAACATTTCCTTATTTTCACTCATGCTAGGAAGTATAGGATGTAGAATTTTGAGTTGGCAGAGGTCTTAGACATCATTTAATCCAATTGCCTTTCCTTCCTATTATACAGATAAAGAAACTGAAGCTCAAGAAGATGAAGCGATTTGCCTCTAGAATCAAAGAACTTATAAGCATCAAGAATGGAACCACTGATTTCAAATCTTTCCATTACAGATCTTTGAAAATGTCTGTTTTTTTTTAAAATAAGTTTTTATTGATATTTTCTGTTTCTTTATCTCAACATCATATCCCATGTATTCCTCCCCTTCCCTGAAAGTCATCCCATATAAAACATCGTATTTTTTAGAGGAAAAAAAGTCAGCACAAAAGATCAATACATTGAAAAAGTCTGAAAACGTGTAATGTCTAACACTTTTGTATCTCTCACCTCTACAAAGGGTAGATTAAAAAAATAATTTCTTCCCTCAATTACATAAAAAACTTTTCACTTTTTTTTAAGTTTGAGCCAAATTTTCACCCTCTTTCTCCTTCCCACTCCCTAAGATGGCAAGAACTCTGATAGAGATTTTACAAGTAATAGTATAAAACATTTTTCTGTATTAGTCATTTTGTGAAAAAGAATTTGAGAATATTTGTGTATCTAGATACAGGAGGTCCTGGGTTCAAATATGACCTCAGATACTTCCTAGCTATGTGATCATAGGCAAGTCACTTAACCTCAATTGCCTAGCCCTTACTGTTCTTCTTTCTTGGAACCAATACTTTGTATTGATTCTAAGAGGAAAGGTAAAGATTAAAAAAAGAAGAAGAATCTTTGTATTTTTAAAGCTACCTTCAGGGATAAGAAAACATAGGTTCCTCTATCCTTGCACGTGTAGGGGATTATGAGTGTGGAAGATGGGATTATCTATTGTTGCTGTGTTGGTTAATTTTGCTTTATTTTCCTCTTTGTTACAAAGGGATGACTTGCTAGATAGGAAAGAGAGAAAGAAGGATATGATAACCAATATAGAAATGAGAATGATGTGAAAACAAAAGATATCAATAAAAATATTTTTGGAAGAGGACCTTTAGGGAGATGGAAATCCTTATTCTAAAGGAATAGTAGAATTTCAGGCATCAATGACAATCTAGTTGGGGAATAGATATTTTGGGCTACAGAACCTTCCCAGGACTCCTCAAATATATAATCTAGACAACCAACCACCTACTTTGTCTACAAGCCAGAGGCAACTCTTCTAGGCAATTTACCACTTCAGGAAGAACCAAACCTAGCACTGGGTAAATTGAGCTTTTTCCCAGAGATCTCATGTCCGGTGAGAGACACTTTATCTCTAAAGCAACACCCATCCCTGAACCTTCTTCATGGTCCTCACTCTGTACTCATTTGTTTATGACAATTATGTCACAATTACCCCTCCATGTCACCTCCTTCTCTCCCTGCCTCCCAATTCTAATAAGGACTAAGTCCCTTCTCTCATTCCTTCATATCTAACTCATTTTGCCCCATTTGATGAAAATGTCTAGTTATATGTCTGCTGGGTGCAAATTTTTATTGAGTGGGATTGAGTAGTAAACATAATTCCTTTCCTATAGGTATTTGACACTCTAATTGGGAAGAGGAAATCACTAGTCACAATTAATCAATGTATAGGAAAACATACAACTAAGAACTAAAAGGCTTCAAAGGTTCAGAGTTTCACAGTTTTACATCTAGAGGGCACCTCGGAGGCCACCTAGCCCAACTCTCTCATTTATGGGGGAGGCCAATGTGATGGAGTAGAGTAGTGCTAGACCTGGTCCTTCAGAAGACCTAGGTTCAAGGGGCAGCTCAGTGGATTGAGAGCCAGGCCTAGAGATGGGAGGTCCTAGGTTCAAATCTGGCCTCAGACACTTCCCAGCTGTGTGACCCTGGGCAAGTCGCTTGACCCCCATTGCCTACCCTTACCACTCTTCTGCCTTGGAGTCAATACACAGTATTGACTCCAAGACAGAAGGTAAGAGTTTAAAAAAAGAAGAAGAAGAAGAAGAAGAAGAAGAAGACCTAGGTTCAAATTCTGAGTCTACTACTTACTGACCAAAGGAAAATCACCTACCCTCAGAGGGTCTCAGTTTCCTTATCTGTCAAAAATAGGGTTGGATTTGATGATCTCTAACTAAAGTCTCCTCAAGGTTTGACTTCAGTGATTCTGATTTTCTTTTTATGGGTGGTTTAGATATGTGCTAGAGGAGATCACTTATAAAAGAGACAGAGGGAGTCAATGTTATTTGGGATGGATTCATTCACTTAGGCTGCACAGTAGATAGAGGGCCAGGCTTAGAGTCAGGAATACTTGAACTTCCTAAGTTCACATCTGACTTCAATATTTACTAGCTGTGTGACCTTGGACAAGTCATTTACCACTGTTAGCCAGTTTCCTCATCTGTAAAACGAGCTTGAGAGGGAAACTGCAAATCACTCCAATATCTCTGCCAAGAAAGCCTCGGCTGGAGTCACAAACAATCAGACATGACTAAAAATGACTGAACAACAATAACATGTTTCTGGAGCAAATAATTCTCCTGCTTCGCCTCAAAATACTCTCTTCTCCCCACTTAGGTTCCATGTCTTTCCTCAACATTGTCCCCATTTCCATCTTGCCAAACCCTCCTTTTTCCCCTCCCCCATATTCATCAAACCAGTCTTCCTCAACAGTTTTTGTCATATAAATCTCTAGCCAGCTTATTCTCCCCTCCTCAGTGTGTGGTTTTGATTTGTTCCCCGGGGCTCTTATTTCTGAACACATCCTTATAAGGAGACCCCACTTGGGAGACCAACGTTTTGCATCTTCTTGGCTGTGGCCAAAGTGATGTCATCTCATTTTTTAAAGCTTGAAATTTTTAACCTTTGATTAAAATAAAAATAAAGGTTTCCAGTCCAAGTTGAGTCATAGATGGAGTGGGAAGCATTGAGAGAATGAGAGGTAAGAATGGGAGATAGAGACCAAATCCAACATAGGACTCTGAAGAGTATCCCCAGATGGTTAGTGGATCAAATCATGTAAAATGATACTCTTAACCAGCTGACAATAAGTCTGAATCATGTGTGGGTCTATTTGAGTGTTGCCCTTCTGGAAATGCAGGTCAGAGCAGGAGGAGGGCAACTTACATAAAGTAGGAGCCTAGCCTAGTAGACAGAGCACTGGATTTAGGGTCAACAGTTTTGGATTCAAATTATGCTCCCACTGCTTATTAACTATATGACCTTCTGCAAGTCTCTTCTTTTTTGGGGTCTCATTTTCTTTACCCATATAATGAACACATTAGCTTAGATCTCAAAGTTCCCCTTCTAACTCTAAATCTTCTGATTTAGTTGAAAGAACACTAAATTAATATACAAAGAATATGGCTTTGAATCCTAGCTTTGTCAATTGCTACGTGCCCTTGGGCAAGTAATTTAACCTCTTTGGATATCATTTTCATAATCTATAGAATGAAGGATTAGACTAAATGAGTTCTAAGATCTTTCCATTTCTAAGTTTATGATCTTTTAGTCTCTAACTAGACAGATAGACAGACAGACAGAGATATTTATTAAGCTCTTACTTTGTATCAGGAATAAAGACTAAAAAATTCCAAAACTCTTTAACCTGAAAATATGAAACCTGAGAGGAATTAGGACTTAAGTCTATAATATCAAGACAGATATGAATAGGCATAGTGGATAAAGCACTGGACGTGGAGTTAAGAAGACTCATCTTTCTGACTTCAAATCCACTTACTAGCAGTGTGACCCTGGATAAGTGTCTTAACCCTGGTGGTTTCAGTTTCCTCATCTGTAAAATAGCAAACCATTCCAGTATCTTTGCCAAGAGAACTCTAAACAGGGTCATGAAGAATGAAACAACTGAACAAAGGTATGAATAGGAAGGAAGGAAAGAAGCATTTATAATGTACTTGCTTCTGTGTCAGCTCTTGTGCTAAGCATTTTACAACATTCCCATTTGACTCACATAACTCCCATTTTACAGATGAAGAAACTGAGGCAAACAGAAGTTAAGTGATTGCCACAGGGTCACATGGTTTGTAAATATGAGGGTGGATTTGAACTTAGATCTTCCTGACTTCAGACCCAGAGTCTCCATTATGTTATCTAGCTGCCTCTAATGGGTGAACATAGACTTGTTTATCTCAAAATAGTGGGGATAAAGGGTTCCCCAACAATCTTGAAAGAGAATTTTAGGATAAAATTTTTTAAGTTCTATTTCGTGGAAGGAGAAAATAGATGGAATGCATCATACAGATAGTAGACTCTGGTTGAAAATAAAATAAATTGATTCAAGAAAGCTTTAGCTCATTCTGGCTGACAATACCTCAGAGTATTCAGAAATATCCCCCCATTTTTTAATCCTTACATTTATCTTAGAATCAATTCTGTGTATAGGTTCCAAGTCAGAAGAGTAGTAAAGGCTAGATTACAATGGGGGCTGTGACTTGCCTAAGGTCATATAGCAAGGAAATGTCTGGAGCTATATTTGAACCCAAGACTTCTGATCTCTAGGCCTGGCTCTCAACCTATTAAGCCACCTAGCTTCTCCCATATTCCCCCAGCTTTTGAGATGATATAGGAAGGAAGGAAGGGACAGCCTCAGCCTTACCCAATGTACTTTGTCGTACCCTTTAGGGACAGGATCAGAGGGACCCCCAGGCTGACCTGGAATGTGTGGCTGATGTATAAACTGGGGGGGGGGGAAGTCAATAAGGAATTCTGTTTCTAAACAAAAGTTTCTAGAATCATGGAGTCTTAGGACATTAAAACTACCAGAAAGTTTCGAGACCTTCACTAAGAAATCCTCCATTCCAACTCCTGTTTATTTTTATAGAGGAGGAAACTGAGTTTCAGAAAGGGGAAAATGACTTGAACTAAACCTTACAGTGAATAACAGTGGTGGCATAGCCAAGATTCCAAGTTAGATGTCCTGACTCCCAGGCTCTTGGTAATCCCAGCATACTGAATGACCCAGCCAAGTTAGAGAGAACAGAAAAAAGGTGGAAGGAAAAGATACAGCAGTTGCCCTCAAGGAACTCACAATCTGAAAGCTTTAGAAAAGACCAGCAAAAAGAACACAGACCTTTCCCCAGGACATTGCAGAATCTTCTAGAAGAGATCCATAATTAACTCCAGAGAGTCAAGCCTGAACATCCACACAGGAAAAACCAAGTGGATGAAGACAATCCCTTCTCCAGGCTATGACCCATGATCTGTGGTTCTTGGTCATCAGAGAGTATATCTGGGAAAAATAATATAAAAGAACTGGTTGAGCTTAGAATTACCCAGGAGCAAGGTAGGATAGATTGCCTCCAGGAAATTGCAGAATTCCTGTAATGACTCCAACCTTCTCCCATCTTTTTCATATCAATATTTTTAGAATTATCTTTTTGCTGTGGAACACAAAAGAGATTAGCATTCAAAGAATGCAAAATAACCATTGCCCCAGATACAAGGAAGATGCGAGAAGGTTGGGACTTGTGACAAATAAGGAAACTGAGGGGGCAGCTGGGTAGCTCAGTGGATTGAGAACCAGGCCTAGAGATGGGAGGTCCTAGGTTCAAATTTGAGCTCAGACACTTCCCAGCTGTGTGACCCTGGGCAAGTCACTTGACCCCCATTGCCTAGCCCTTACCACTCTTCTACCTTGGAGCCAAAACACAGTATCGATTCTAAGACGGAAGGTAAGGGTTTTAAAAAAAAGACAAATAAGGAAACTGAGGCCAAGAGAAGGAAAATAGCTTGCCTAAGGTGAATTGTACAATAATTCAAATGCTGAGGCAGAGGGAGAGCCTCCTGACTCTGGCCCCAGTTTGCTTTTCTCCAGTCAAGTGGCACTTTAGACCCAACATGACTGGGTTGTATAAATAAGCACAGGAATGGTATATGCAGATCCAGCCAAGGTTACTGCAGGAGGTGAATTTTTGATGATAGTTTTGAAGAAACAGAAGGCTTGTGTTTCTGTCAAGGAGCTAGGGTGGTGGTAGGGGGCAGGGGGAAAGTAATAGCTGAAAGATACCCGGTCTTGGAAGAGCTGGGCTGGTCTGACTCTGACACCCGTTCCCAGCTGGGTGACCCCAGGCAAGACTCTTTCATTCTGTTCATCTACAAAATCAGAATAACGCTTTCACCTATGTCACAGGAAAGCGCTTTGCAAACTTTAAAGCAAGTCATCAACAATTAATCAAGCAAGCAACATTTATTAAGTGCCTGCTATGTGCCAGGCATTGGGCTAAGGACTTGGGGTATAAAGAAAGACGAGTATGGTCCCTTCCCTCAAGGAGCTTTCCGACTAATGGGGGAGACGACATGCGAGCACAGGATATACTGAAGGGAATGTCAGAAGGAAGACTGTACTGGTGGAGGGGATTGGGAAAGGCTTCTTACAGAAGGTGAAGTCTGAGCTGAGTTATGAAGGAAGCTAGGCAGTACAGGAGGAAGGAATGTGGAGGCAGAGAGTTCCAAACATGGGGACTGCTGATGAAAAGACAGTAACCCGGGATATGGAATATTGCTATGTTAGGAAAAGCAATAAGGCCACTACTGGGGGATTGTAGAGTGCAAGGAGGGGCAGGTAGGTGGTGGCGCAGCGGATAGAGTGCTGAACCTGAAGTCTGAAAGGCTCATCTTCCTGAAGTCACATCTGACTTCAGATACTTCCTAGTTGTGTGACCCTAGGAGAGTCACTTCACCTTGTTAGCTTCAGTTTCCTCATCTGTCAAATGAGCTGGAGAAGGAAATGGTAAACCGCTCCAGTATCTCTGCCAAGAAAACCCTAATGGGGTCCCAGAGTCAGACACTACTGACAACATAAGCCAGATAACTTCATAGTATTTGTTCATTTTCAACAGAGAGGAAATAGGGCAGTTCAGATAAGGGCGGTAGATAATACAAACGAACAAGTTGATAGAACATTGGTTGGACTCATCCCAGTGGGGCATGGAAGGACCCAAGGACAATAAGGTGTGGGGAATGGGGGGAAGGAAAAAGACAGGAAATTTGAAACAGAAAAATCTTGCTTAGGTGTTTGGATTTGAAGAAGGAGACAATTAGTGGTCATTACGTCTACAGGGTATGTAGACATTATCATAAGCTTGCTAAGGGAGTTATTGTCTTGCAGCTGGATATGAAGGCTAGTAGGAAAATCCTGGGGTCATGGAGGCCAGCGGGGAGACTATCTTGGAGAAGAGGACTTAGGTACTTCCAGGTGTCATCCTCAGGGACCCTTTAGGAATAGTCAGGGGAAGGAAAAAAGCTTGGAAAGACTGCTTGGAGGTGGGAGGAGAGGGAGAGGTGCAGTGACCCAGCTTAGGTCACTGCTGGAAATACTGACCTCCATTGTTCCAAAAGAGTCAAACTCAGACCCATAGCACATGGACACCAACTGATTTCCTGGACAGATGGAGTGAAGGGAAACCTTTTTATAGGATGGTTCAGCGATTCCTAACCAATTTGTTCCAGGAATCCAAGGAATAACAGCTGTCATTGATCTAGTACTTTCAGGTTTGCAAATTGTCTTACATCTGTAGCCCATTTAAGCTACGGATTTTCCCTCCCAACTTGTCCTTCCAACCAGTACTGCTTGGATTAGGGTGATTGTGGTAAGAGGAGAGAGAAGGGAATGGATGCAAGAGATATTAAGGTAGAATTGTTAAGACCTGACAGCTGATTGAATATAGCTGAGAAAGAATGAAGGGTCATTTCCAAAAGGCCATAAAACTATTCATACCCTTTGATCCAGCAAACCCACACTTAGGTTAAGTGTGACTGAGGCTCAAAATTGTCATTAAAGTGACTCAAGATGGGTGGAATTTCTGCTCCACTTCTAGCTTCCAAGCACCTCCCTTCTTTCCTTTCTTCTCCATCTGTCTTTCATCCCCCTTTCTCCTTCCTCTCCCAATTCTCTTCCCGCTTCCTCTTCTCCTCTTTAAGCCTCTCTTCATCTTCTCTTTCCCTTACCTCTTCCCTCTTCCTCCTTCTCCAGTCTTTCCTTTTCCCCCTACCTCCCATCCCTCTCTTTTTCCTTCTTTCCAGGAACTTGCTTCCTTTACTTTTTCCTCTCTCTCTCTCTCCTCAATTCCTGCCTTTCAAGATGAAAAGTGAAGTCCTCCAGCCTGGGAGAACAAAGGCAAGGGGGATGCTGGGTACTTGGGAGGAAAGAGACTACCCTATCACTCTCTAGCATTGCCCTATCTCTGTCCTTATATGTCATCTTTGCTATCGATGCCTTCCACACAATAGTTATTAGCATCACTGCCCCTATTGCTGTTCCTCCCTTTGGCATCACTGCGATCATCACTCATCATTATGGCCATTGCTATCTACAAGGTTAACAGCAATACCATTCTCTGTCTCTGCCATGACTACCTTCATCCTGAGAGTCTGAGGGGAGATCAAATCTCAACTTCAGCAGAAGCATTTCCCTGTCCCCTCCTCCCCAACACTTCCCACTATTAGTTCATTTCTTTTGAGATTACTTTCCATTTAAACTACATATATGTATACACATATACATATATATTACATTTATTAGCTGGGTGACCTGAGCAAGTCACTTAACCCCATTTGCCTCAGTTTCCTCATCTGTAAAATGAGCTAGAGAAGGAAATAGCAACCACTCTAGTATCTTTGCCAAGAAAACTCCAAAGGGGACCTGACTGACATAGAATTTTTACATGTTGTCCCCTCCTTTGGAAATATGAGGCCCTTGGAGGTAGGGATCATATTGCTGCTGTTGCTCACTTTCTTTGTATCCCTAGCACACAGAAAATTCTTAATAAATGCTTGTTGATTGAGTAGTGTTGTGCAAAGAACACTGATCTTTGAATTCAAAAATCTGGATATAAATCTAGATTCTGACACTTGTCAGCTATATGAGCCTGAGTAAATAACTTGACTTCTCTGAGTCTCAGTTCTCATTTAGAATGGGGATAATACTAGTGCTACCTGCCTCATAGGTTTATGAGGAAAGATTTTTGCAAACCTAAAGGAATTTTGATCTCTATATATGAGACTTTTTATTATTGTTGTTGTTGTTATTATCACTGCTCCCTCTGTAGTTGTTAGAATGCTTTTGTGGACTTCCCTCAGAGCAAAACAATCTTGGAGATACTAGAATATCAGAACTGTCTTGTCCAATTGCCTCACGTTATAGATTAGTAAACAGAGAGGTAAAGTAATTTGATTAAGGTCATGTAAGGCTCCCCTCATTCAAACTCACTATCAATCTCTTTTTAACTTTATTTTTATTTTGAACTTAGTTTGCATAGAAGAACAGAAAAGAGGATTGTACATGAAACTTCATTTCATACAACTTTATTGCACAACAAAATCCTATTATGTACAATTTCCTTTTCTTTTTAAGTACATAATAAGTTTGACCTACTGCTTTCAAAGCTATCCTGCCTATCTGTGCTTCTTTTTGGCTTTTCTTCGGTTCTTTTCTCTACGTATTTTTAAAGATGCCTCAATGTCATTTATTCTCTAAAACAGGAGCTCTTAATCTTCTCTCTCTCTCTCTCTCTCTCTCTCTCTCTCTCTCTCTCTCTCTCTCTCTCTGTGTGTGTGTGTGTGTGTGTGTGTGTGTGTGTGTGTGTGTGTGATGGACCCCTTTGGCAGTCTGGTGATGCCTATGAACCTCAGAATAATGCCCTGACCTTGTTCTTAATCTTCTGGACTGTAAATCATTCATCTAAAGCTATCTCAGCCTGGACCCTTCAGTCCTGGGGCCTTCTAGTCTTGTAACAACCTACCATGGGGGGCAGCTGGATAGCTCAGTGGATTGAGAGTCAGGCCTAGAGACAGGAGGTCCTAGGTTCAAACCCGGCCTCAGACACTTTCCATCTGTGTGACCCTCGGCAAGTCACTTGACCCCCATTGCCTACCCTTACCACTCTTCCACCTATGAGACAATACACAGAAGTTAAGGGTTTAAAAAAACAAAAAACAAAAAACAAAACAACCTACCATATGCACACATGTAATATCCCTCCATAATCCCCTCCCCACCACCTCCCTTCTTCCATTGGTGAGTCACTTCTTGAGCCTCCACTTTGTTGAAGGGCCCAGCCCACTTACCTCTATTCTTCTTCTCCCATCTCTGTTCTTGATTTTCTTGACTTCAAAATCTTCATTTGTCACCACCTCCCTTTTCAGATCCCTTTTGGGCATTGTCTTCCCTTTATTAGAATATAAGCTCCTCCAGTAGGGGGGATGTCTTTCTTTTGTCTATATTTGTATTCCATCATTTGGCACAGTGCCTGGCATATAGCAATTGCTTAACAAAAGTTTATTTACTCTCTTCCTACACTCATAATTGAAAGAAATGTTAAATTTCAATTAGAGGCTAGTTGAAAATGAAATTTTTTTTCCCAACCAAGTTCATAAACCCCCAGAACTCTAGCCCATGGACTCCAGGTTGAAAATTCTTATTCTAAAGCCTCATTTCCCCCTGTTCAGGGCTCTGAGCTCCCAAAGTTTTCCAGAGCGATTCTCTCCAAAAAAAAAAAAAATCACCTCCTTATGATTCTGGGTCCTATTCTTTTCTATTACAATAATGGGAGCTAATTAGATAATGTATCATCTCTCCAAGTGGTATGTTGACATTTTAACTGGAGATCTTCTAGAGATAAGGTCATACCCCAGAGGATCATAGACTAATGATGAGAATTTCAGACTCTTTGACCATCTTTTGAGAGTAATTTTAAGGAATCACACATCTATGTGTGTGTGTGTGTGTGTGTGTGTGTGTGTGTGTGTGTGTGTGTGTGAATGAATGGAATGAAGGAAATGGAATGAAAGGAAAAGAGAGGAAGGGAAGAAAGAAGGAAGGGAGGAAGGAAGGAATGAGAGAAGGAAGGAAAGAAGGGAAGAAAGGAGGGAAGGAAGGAAAGAAGAAAGGAAGGGAGGAAGGAAGGAAACAAACAAGCATTAGTTAAGCACCTACTATATGCTGGAGTGTTCAGGGAAGACTAGTAGCTCTGGTATGAGAGCTTGCTGAGAACTTTTCAGGGTTGCTTTCCTTCTTTGGTGTTCACTTACCCCCCCCTTCCAGGTCCCAGCTGTGGCTCCAAGAAGCTGTAGCACACACAGTGGCCATATTCCAGTAAACTTTCTTGGCAGATGGGCTAAACCAGGTAGAAGTTCTCAACCCAGGGATGCATTGGGGGGGGGGGGTACTTACCCCAGGCACGAGAAGATTTACCCCTGCAGAATGAACAGATGAGAACAATTTGTTCCAAAGCCACAAAGGAAGCTGAAGCAGACACCATGGAGTGCTTAGGGCTTGGTCAGACATCAAAGACACCAACGTCAGTTGCATCCTGAGCCATCACCAGCCATCCTGACTTTTGTTTTGCCATTGGACTTGGATGACTCTGGATGAGAGAATGAGGCTGAGGGTTTTGTGCATTTCTGCCTCACTTAAATCCAACTTCTACAAGAATAATAACATTTTGGTCCTTTTCCAGTACAAAACACAACAACCAACCAACCAATTCTGTGCCAAATACTTTACAAATATTATCTCATGTGATCCTCACAACAACCTTTATAATTGAGAAAACCAAAGCAGAGGGTAAGTAATTTGTCTGATATCACCTAGTTAATGTGTCTGAGGCTAGATTTGAACTCAGGTCTTCCTGATTCCATACTCTCCACTGGGGTACTTTGATACCTTTAGGATTATCCATTTAGTTGATTAGAGGGAGGATGGGTAAATTACCATACCTAGTCAAGAAGATTATGATGTTCCCTATTTCTTCCTGGGCTATGGCCCCTCCTAGGGAGCTGAGAATGATCTTTAGAGCTGAACCCCTGGGACACCAGCTGGACTTTTCTAGCTGGGGTCTTGTTCTCTAATATCTGAAGTCCCAACCCCTGGAGTGAACATGCATATCCCAAAAGGAACTTTTGGCTCAATTTCTGTTTCTATTTCCAACCACTCATCTTAAGTTTTGTAAATGCCAATTTTTTTTAATTCAAATGGTTTCAAAGATGTGGACTTCCCCTTCCATGTCCCTTGAGCTCTCTGATATCTGATAAGGCAGTATCCCTCCATTCCCTCATTATGCAATCAGACTATGACGATGAAGCCAAAATTGTCTTTTTTCCCAGTGCCCTTAGTTATCCCCATAACCCAGCTGTTTGAAAAACCCCTTGGTTCTGGCGTTACCACAGCAGGGGTAGATGGGGGCAGACCAACTGATGGAGTTGGAATGCAGATGCTGTTGTCAGGAATACCTGGGGCAGTGATGGTGAAACTTTTGGATACTGAGTACCAGACCCTGCCCCCACCACACTCCCCAGACTGAGTGCTATGCCCCTCCTCCATGGAGTGCCATGCCTTTCCCCCACACCAAGTGCTGGTAGCACCCCATCCCTCCCTTACCCCACACAGGGGAGGGAGAAAGTCCTCCCATTGGGCTACTGGGCAGAATGGCAGGTGAAGTGAGGAATGTCCTCAGCGAGTATAGAGAGGGGGAGGGAAGTGGTCTAAGAGCTCTGCTCCCCTCCAGCTCTGCTGCCTGTGAGCTGCCCCCCTCTCCCCCCCCCTCCCCTGGTGCTCTCCCACTGGGCTGTTGGGCAGAGGGGCGGGGATGTGAAAAAATGTCATGAGGCCTGGTGAAGAGGGGGAGGAGAGCAGTTCTGCCTGAGTCCCTCTGCCTTTCTAGTAATGAACTTGGGGGGGAGCGGGGAGAGGCTCATGCCTAAACAGAGTGCCATCTTTGGCACCTGTGCCACAGGTTCACCATCACTGCCCTAGGAGGACACTAACTTTCTTTTTCTCTCTTAGGGTGACCACTACTAGCCTTTAAAAACTATATGAGTCCAGGCTTGTGGGCCAGGGTTGCTAGCTGGGGGATCCTTTTTATCACCCCCCCACTTCTCCCTCCCTCCTCTTTCTAACCCCTTCCTTTGTCTGATTCCCCTCCTCCTTCTCTATAGGACAAGATAGGATTCTCTATGCCAATGAGTGCAGTTATTATTCCCTCTCTGAGCCAGTGATGATGAGAAACCATCCTCATCCTCCCCTCCCCAGTAATAGTTTTTCATGCTTCTTTATGTTATATAACATATCCCACTCCATCTCTCCCTTCCCTTTTCTCTCAGTGCAATCCTCTTTTTCACCCCTTGGGTGTTGTTGGTTTTTTTTTTTTGCTTGTTTTTTTTTGGAGGGTTGCATATCATCATCCTAATCTAACTGTGTGATCCTTAGGCAAGTAACTCAACCCTATTTGCCTCAGTTTCCTCATCTGTCAAACAAAAAGGAAATGGTAAACCACTACATTATCTTTGCCAAGAAAATCCCAAATGGGGTCAGAAAAAGTCAGACACAACTGAACAGCAAACAAGCCTTTTTTTTTTAAAACACTTACTTTCTCTTTTAGTATTAATTATAAAACAGAAAAGGCCAAGGGCTAGGCAACTGGGGTTAATTGACTTGCCCAAGGTCACACAGTGTCTGAGGCCAGATTCAAACCCAGAACCTCCCAGTTTCTAGGTTTGACTCTCAATTCACTGTGCCACCCAGCTGCCCCCTAGAGTCACTTTAAAAAAATAAAATAAAACCTTCCATCTTAGAATTGATACTACATATTGGTTCCAAGGCAAAAGTATGGTAAGGACTAGGCAATGAGGGGTAAATGACTTGCCCAGGGTCACCCAGCAAGGAAGTGTCTGAGTTCAGATTTGAACCCAGAACTCCCCAACTCTAAGTCTGGCTCTCAACCTACTGTGCTACCCAGCTGCCCCTGACAAGTCATCTTAAGACTCAGAGAAGATGATGATTCTGTTTATTGCATGGTCAGCAATGTCTCTATATCCTAACAAAACCTTCTGCATCCTTCCCCATTTCCTCGTGTATCTGAGCTCATGGAACTTGATCTGGGAAGGACCACAGAAGCCATCTGGTCCAACCTCTTCTTTTTTTACAGATGAGGAAACTGAGGCCCAAGAAGGTTAAGTGATTTGTCCAGGATTGCACAGGTTAGAAAGAACGGCATAGGGAACTTCAGCGGGAAATGGCCTTCTAGCCGTACAGACCAGCTGCTGCTTTATAGCCTTAGAGACAGACAAGTGATTGCCCAGCGCCCTACAGCGTCAGAGCCTGGACCGAAACAGAGACTCTCTTGTCTCCTTCGCTGACCCTCTCTTGGACCTTGTTCTTTGCTGTGAGACCCTGACGATGCAGCCCTGGGGCGCTCCTGCGTCTTTCTTTCGCCACCCCTCCCTCCCTTCGTCCCCCATTCTGTCAGGCTGACTCATTACCCTCGTTATTAATGAGGGGAAAACCAATTTGCCTGGCCTACCTCAGCCACAGCGCTGGGAGGATTAAATGAGATGAATGAAAAAGAATGGCTTGTCCGGATGGCTGCCCCCTCCGCTGGCTCCCTGCAGGATTTGGTGGTGGTCAGCGTCTGTCCTTTGGGGGAGCCACCGATGCTGTGGGGGCTCTGGAATGCGGGGCCCCTGGGACATCTGCCTCCTCTTCCTTCAGAGGGAAAAACAAAGCAGTCCTGCTCCTAGATGCAAGGCTTCTGGAAAATGAGAGACTCCTAAGGCAGCGGCAGGATCCTTTCCGACCTTTTAAGCTGGCCGCTTCTATGCATTTGAGCCACCAAAGAGCCCTCCCAGATTTAGTGACTCGCCCACGGTTCTAGGGTGAGTCTGTGCCCTGTGTCCAGACTTTTAAACATTTCTCATTCAATCCCCCCAAACCTTCATGCCCCATTTCTTTAGCAGACAGAGTAAGGGCTTTGAATCAGGAAGACTCAATTTCATGAGTTCAAATGTGGCCTCGGACCCTAACCAGCTGGGTCACTCTGGGCAAGTCACTTGGCCCTTGTTGCTTCAGTTACTTCATCTGTCAAATGAGCTAGAGAAATGACAAACCACATACTAGTTGTGTGACTCTAGCAAGTCCTTCAACCACGTATGCCTCAGTTTCTTTATCTGTCAAATGAGCCAGAGAAATGGCAAACCACATACTAGCTGTGTCTCTAGACAAGTCACTCAGCCCTTGTTGCCTCAGTTTCTTCATCTGACAAATGGGCTGGAGAAGGAAATAACAAACCACATACTAGCTGTGTGGTTGGGCAAGTCATTCGACCCTTGTTGCCTCAGTGTCCTTATCTATCAAATGAGAAGAAAATGGCAAACTATTCCAGTGTCTTTGCCAAGAAAACCTCTAATGAGGTCACAGAGAGTCAGACACAAGTGAACAACAGTAACAGTCTCCCGAGCATAACTGGAGCTTGTTTGAGAGCCAGGCCTGGAGACAGGAGGTCCTGGGTTCAAATTTGACTTCGAATACTTCCTAGCTGTGTGATCCTGGGCATGTCACTTAACCCCCACTGCCTGGTCATTAGCGCTCTTCTGCCTTGGAACCAAGACACAGTATTGATTCTATGATGGAAAGTGACAGTTTAAAAAGAAAAAAAAAAAGATATTTTTTAATGGACTCTTGGAACCCTCCTATTAAGAACCTCTGGAACAGAAGATCTCTAAGGGCCCTTTCAAACAGCATTGTAAAAAAGGGCCTCTTCCCCTTTGCAAATTACAAAAACATCCAGCATTTCCTTGAAGAGGGCCTCACTCTTTTCATCACTACTCCTCCTCCCCAACCTGCCCCAGCGATGTCAGTGCTACTGAAGAGGCTTCAGAAGGGCACAACAGACACTGCCTGATTGACATCCCCAGTTGGTATGTCGGGCACGTGGACTGGGCATGAGCATGTGTTTGCAGGCTTGTGCATCCCGTGGTTTCAGGGCTCCAAGATGATCCAGCCCAGGAGGGTGACAAATAGAGTGTTGGCAGGCTGGTGGGTGAATTTCCCCCTGCACTTAATTTCCCTTGGCTCCTAAGAAGTGACAGCAATTTATAACAAAACAGTTAAGATATAAAGAGAAAAAAGACCAGCCACTCAGAGGAGGAAAGAAAATAAGCAGAGCCCTTTGGAGACTCCAGCATCCCCACAGCAATACTTCAGAGGATGATGGATATAGAGGAGGGGAGCTCTTCCGTCCCTCGTCCTTCAGTTCTGAGTTTTCTGGTTCCCTGGGCTCCAGGGGTGGCTGAAAGATCTTGAGCACCTCATTAAAGACCTTCTAGAGACCTCCCAGAGCTGTCTAGATGCCATGAGTAGGCCCTTCACGTGTGTTCTCGGTTGAAAACCCAAGACACTTTATGCCCATCTTTGGTAAAAAGAAGGGTTGTGAGCACAACTACACATTGGGGAAGCCCCCATCAGGCAGAATGGCTACACCATTGATAGATTATGTTGTCTAGAGCTGGAAAGGTCCTTTGATTTTCTTTCTCTGTTTTTGGTCTTCCTGGTTTAGGCCTCTGGATCATATTTGTATCCTAAAAAAATCTGGGGTACAGCTGGGTGGCTCAGTAGATTGAGAGCCCAGCCTAGAGATGAGAGGTCCTGGGTTCAAATCTGACCTCAGATACTTCCTAGCTGTGTGACCCTGGGCAAGTCATTTAACCCCCATTGCCTAGTCCTTACCGCTCTTCTGCCTTAGAGCCAATACACAGTATTGATTCTAAGATGGAAAGTAAGGGTTTACCAAAAAAAAAAAAAAAAGAATCTGGTAGGATTCCTTCTTTGCTTATTTTGCCAAATAGTTCATATAGTTAGGGGATTAATTGTTCTTTAAATGTTTGATAGAATTCACTTGTGAATCCATCTGCCCTAGGGATTTTTTCTTGGGGAGTTCATGGATGGCTTGTTTGATTTATTTTTCTGAGATGGGATTGGAAAGGTCCTTTGAGAACAGGCCCTTCTTTTACAGATGAAGAAGCCAGGAATGAGAGATGTGAAATGAGTCCTCCCAAGGTCCTATGACTAATTTATAACAGACCCAGGGCCAGGATACAGCCACCAGCTTGCTTCAGGCCCAGATCACTTTCACTCTGAAGACTGCAATAACCTAACTGTTCTTCCTGGCATCAGTCTCTTTCCTCTTCAATCCATCCTCTATACAGCAGCCCAAGTGATATTCCTCAAGTATGAGTATGACCAGATAACATTCCTCTGCCCAGGAAGCATCAGTGACTCACTATTGCCCCTAGGATAAAATGCCAAAGCCTCCATTTTGCACTTAAACCTTTTCATAACCCCTTTGTCAGTCTATCTTTCTAAGCTAATTATATATTACTTCCTCTTATGTAACTTTACATTCCAGACACTGGATTACCTACTGTTCCCAATCCAAGGTCTCCTGTCTCCCGACTCTGGCCTCTGTGCAAGGAGTCCCTTTGGCTGGAACGTTCTCTCTCCTCACCACCACCTCTTGGAATCCTTAACTCGGTCCTTCAAAATGACTGCATTTTCTATAGAGTCTATGGTGACTGTGTTTATCTTGTTTTCCCTCATTGCTGTTTTGGAAGAAGATCAGTGACATTACAGGGTGATAGCTAGACTTCCAGGTAATTTGAATTTAAGGGAGGCAGAGTTACACCGAGTCACCAGCCTCCCTCTCTCTTCCAGAGTCATCCAAGTCCAGTGGCAAGTCCAAAGTCGGGATGACGGATGATGCTGCAGGATGCAGGGGATGACTTTGGTGTCTTCTCTGACCAAACTCTAAGCACTTTAGAGCACCTGCTCCAGCTGTCTTCATGACCCCAGAACAAATTGTTCTCATCTGTCCCTTCCGCCAAAGGAAGTCTTCATGTGCTTGGGAGAGACACCCTCCTAATGCGACAATGGCTAGAGGCTTGTTGGTTGAGGCTTGTTGGTTACTCCCCATCTGGTTTAACAAGAGTGTGGCCTCTTGGAGCCACAGGCGAGACTTGGCCGAACACCAAAGATAGATGGACAACCCTGAAAAGTCCTTGGCGAGCCCTTACACCGGAGCTACTAGTCCTCTCTGAACACCCCTTCTTTTCCCCAAGAGAGGGGTTTTTTGAGGGCAAAAATTAGTATACTTTTGTCTTTGTACCCTAGGTACCTAGCATATAGTAAATATTTTTGAATGGTATTTATTTAAATCTATCACTCTTTCCTCAAGATAGAAAGTTCTGAACATTGGGGCATTTTCAAATAAGTAGCTGAGAGATGGGAGAAGTGGAAAACAAAGATGGAACAAATTCCTTCTGAGATGAGACCTCTTCTGTTCTCCTCCTCTAGTGGGCTCCTGGCACTGAGAGGTACCTTAAAGATCAGAGAGGTCCAGAGAGGCAGTGACTTCCCTAAATGTGGCAAGTGGATTTGAATTCAGAGAAGTTGAGTTCAAATCTCACTTTATTCTTTGCTGTATGTGGCCCTGGACAAATTATTTTATTTCTCTTGGCTTCCATTTCTTAATCTTTAAAATGGGAAGGGAATGCTAGGTGGATAGAGAGCCAGGCCTGGAGACAGGAGGTCCTGGGTTCAAATTTGGCCTCAGACACTTCCTAGCTATATGACCTTGGGCAAATCACTTAATCCCAATTGCTTAGCCTTTACCTCTCTTCTGCCTTGGATCTGATACTTGTATTGATTCTAAGACAGAAGGTAGGGGTTTAAAATAAATAAATATGGCATTTCTTTCCTTCTCAGTACATTAATACCCAAACCATTGTATAGGCACATATTACACATGACCAGAACTGTTCCTCTCCTCTCTATTTCTCTTCTGATCTTTCTGGGAAGAAATTATTTAATTTCTTATTTAAATTTTAATTTCTTTATTTAAATTCTACTTAGAATTGGAGGATGTCATTACTTGTGGATAATATAAAATGATGTGAGTTCTATTGAAATTTCAAATTGTTGATGAGATCTTCCAATACTCACCTCATACCTCTCTCCATTACCCTGGCATAATATTCATGTTAAAGTAGGAGGGAACCCTGAAACTCATCAGTGACTGAGCACAGGATTATATATATATATGTATATATAATATGTATTATATATATAAGAATATAGCATATTCTTACCACCTAGCAAGAACCCCCAGATTTCTGGTCAATACATGTTTTATTTGGCTAAAGGCTCCCAGGTTTCAAGACCTACCAGAAGCAAAATTTGCAGCTGCCTAGGATCATAGATATATCCCTAGAATAGACCATAGAGGACATCCAATCCCACTTCCTCATTTTACAAATTAGGAAAGTGAAGTTAGGTGACTTATCCAAGATTACATAATTAGTAAGCAGCAAAACCAGAATTCTAATCCAGGTTGTCTGACTTCCAATCTAGCACCTTTCTAGTACAAAAGGCAGCTGGTAATGCAGTGTATAGACTATTGGACCTGGAGTCAGGATGACCTGAGTTCAAATTCAGCCTCAGATATTTACTAGCTATGTGATCCCGAGCAAGTTACTTAACCCTGTTTGCCTCACTTTTCTCATCTGTAAAATGTACTGGAGAAGGAAATAGCAAACCACTCCAGTATATTTGTCAAGAAAATTCCAAATGGAGTTACAAAGAATTGGACACAACTGGAAATGCCTCAACAACACAACAAAATAGGAGATGATTTGCCAAGAACCAAAAACATCTTCCTTCCCAAACTCTCTCTCATCCATTTCCAGACTCTCTTCTTCCAGGGCATTGTGGAGATGTGTACGTCTCCGCTGGGTTATGGCAAGAGAGAGAGGGAGAACGCATTAGCTTGTTAGCACATTAAGTGGGATTCATTTGTTGAAATCATTTCATCTCTTAACACTCATTGCCTTTTGGCAGAGAGGCAGCCACTGCGTGTCTGGGACACAGGACAGAAAAGTATTTCTGTCCAGGAAGGTCCAGATTCTGAACAGTCATCAGGGACACTGAGAAGGCACTGGAAGTCTTACGAGGGTAGGACCAGGGAAAGGGGCCGTGGAATATTAAGCAGATCCTGAAAATGAATTCTACCCAAGACATGGTTTTAGCTTGGCTTAGATGGTTTGGTGAATAGCATGCTAGGCTTGGAGTCAGGAGGACCGGAGTTCAAATCCAGCCTCAGATCACTTCCTAGCTGCAGGACTCTGGGAAAGTCACTTAACCTATTTGCCTTAATACACTAGAGAAGGAAATGGCAAACCACTCCAGACCTTTGCCAAGAAAACCTCACGGATGGACAAGAATGGTCCATGGAGTCACAGAGTCAAACATGACTGAATGACTGAACAACAGTCATGTTTGCCCTGAGCAAACAGAAGAATTCTGGAAGGAGCTGAGGGTCCAGTCTTCCATGAGTTCCCAGGACTCTTGTCAAAAGAAACCAGGAGGACCCTGCCAAACCAAGACCAAGAAGGAGCTTCTCCCTGACTCATTTTATATGTTTTTTAAGAAGGGCCTTTTTTAGTATAATAAAAAGTACACATCTAAAACTAAAAGCTCCTGTTGATTGGTATAAAAAAAATCGAAGGCAAAAAAATGAATAAATCAAGGATAAGTATATTGGGAAATCAAGGTAGTATTGGTAAATATGACAAAAAATAAAAATTATAAATGTTAGATTATAGGAAAACTGGCAAGCTAATATATGATTTATTGTCAATTTACAAATTGATCTAGCTATTCTGGAAATCAGTTTGGAAATCTAGCCAAAAAGACATTAAATCTTCTGCATTCTAGCTTCAGACTTTACCACTCAATTGACTAAGCTCTCCAAAGTTTCCAATGATGTCTTTTTAAACATTTTTTTATTGATTAATTAATTTAGAATATTTTCCATGGCTACATGATTCATGTTCTTTTCCTCCCCTCCTCCTTCCCCCATCTTGGATCTGATGAGCAGCCAATGATGTCTTAATTGCTACATAAAATGGCCTTTTCTCAATCTTCATCCCCCTTGGCCTCTCTGCAACTTTTATTGCAGATTTTACATTTCGAAAGCATCCATCACCATGTATTCAGAACTAATCACAAGACAATCACTGGGGTTCTTGGGCCCCTTCAGCAGTCTAGTGAAGTTTATGGATCCTCCTCAGGATGATGTTTTAAAATATATAGAATAAAATACAGAGAATCACAAAGGAAGCCATTTGTATTAAAATAGTTATTAACATATTTTAAGACATAAGTTAATGGACTCCAGGTAAAGAAATGTCAGGCATGGGGGCAACTAGGAAGTACAATGGATCTCCAGCCTGGAGACAGGAGGACCTCAGTTCAAATCTGGTCTTAGACACTTCCTAGCTAGGTAAGTCATGAAACCCCTATTTGTCTAGCCCTTGCCCTTCTGCCTCAGACTTGCTACTAAGAGAGAAAATAAGAGTTAAAAAACAAAAACAAAAACAAAAACCCAGGTATGAAAAAGCATCAGTTATCTTAGGAAAATTGGGTACTAGTCCCCCTTTTGCCACTCATTTGCCTCAGTTTCCCTACTTGTCAAATCCTTTCTCCTCTGTTGTTCTGTTGGGGTGGGAAAATCAAATGAGATAACGAAACATGAAAGCATTTGGAAAATCACAAAAAGCAACACATGTCAAAGTCTTTTATTCATCAGAAGAAGATGCTCTGCATTCTGAAGGTCTTAGGCCATTTTTTTTCCTCTCACTGCTTTGGGGTGATTAGTCAGCACTTCCTTTTTTCTGGTGCCTTTCCCTAAATTTTATTTGGTGTTCATCTCAGGTGGCTTTCAGCCCTCCCTCTCATCTCCTGACTCCTACCCTGCCTGTGCCTCCCCTTTACCCAGGTAGCAAAGTTGCTTTGGCCACAGAAAGGTTGAAAGTGAAGAGACCAGTTGAGGCTGGCTCTCCAGCAGGCCCAAGGCCAGAGAGGCCTCTGGCAGAAAAGGTTGCAGCCAATCAGAGAAGAAGAAAATCCTGCCTGCCAGGAAATCAGCCCTCCGTAGATCCCCAGGGGTTGATGTAATCATGGGCTGGAGGCGATGGCTGTGACCTACAGGCTCCTGCTTCTAGGAATCAGATTCTGGGACTCTTGTAATTCTCAGGATCCTAAACTTAGCACTGGAGGGAGAGGCTCCAGAGGTCATTTAATTCATTCTCCTCATTTCACAGATGAGGAAACTGAGGCACAGAACGGTTTGGTGACTTGCCCAAAGTCATACAGGAAACAAAAATCAGAAGTAGGATTTGAACCCAGCTCATCGCACTCTAGTGAATGATCCTTCCACTGTTTTATTCATCTACCACTTGCTACCTGTGTCACTTTGGGCAAATAACTTCCCGTTCTCTCAGTTTCCTCATCTGCAGAATGAGGGAATTGGAGAAGATGATCCTTGAAGTCCCCCTCCAGCCCTAAAAGTCTTTGATAAAGGAAACAGCTGGGTGGTTCAGTGGATGGAGAGCTCAGTCTAGAAATGGGAGATCCTGGGTTCAAATCTGTCTCAGACATTTCCCAGCTATGTGACCCTGAGCAAGTCACTTAATCCCCATTGCCTGGCCCTTGCTGCTAGATTATAGGAATACACAATATTGACTCTAAGACAAAAAGGTTAAAAAAAGAAGTTGATGAGAGAGAGAGAGAGAAAGAGAGAGAGAGAGAGGAGCCTCCTGGCGGGGTGGGCTGGAATGAGGACACAGGAAGAAGAATGCACCCAGCTTATCCTGTGGACAGCCAGAAGCCCAGCCTGGTGGCACCAGAGGGTTTATGTTGGCAATGGCATGGAGAATAGAGAGGAGGCTGAAAAGACAGAATGGACAAGAGTAAACACTGCCTTTGACCCGATATGATTGGAAAACCAACAGCAAACCACTAGTTCTGCCCCCAGAGAAATCAAGGACAATAACGGAGGCTGAGCCATGAACCTGGGCCTGGGAGGGAGGGGGAATGGGAGAGGGAGGCCAATGGTAGAAGAGTCTGTGCTTAAGTGGCTGGATGGTGCTGGGGAAAGAAAGTTAGACTTGAGTACAAATCCTGCCCCAGTCCTGGAACACAGTAGGTGCTTGATAAATGTTTGTTGAATGATTAACATGGAAATATGTTTTGCAGGACTGTGTAGCTGGGCTTGCCATCTAAGGGGTGGGGGGAGTAGGAGAGAGGGAGAAGATTCGAAACTCAAAATTTTTAAAAACAATTATTAAAAACTGTTTTCACATATAATTGGGAAAATATTCATAAATCAACCAATAAATGGGGATGGCTAGATGGCTCAGAGGATTGAGAACCAGGCCTAGAGAAGAAGGGAGGTCCTGGGTTCAAATCTGACCTCAGATACTTCCTAGCTATGTGAACCTGGGCAAATCACTTCATCCCAATTGCCTAGCCCTTATTGCTCTTCTGCCTTGGAACTGATTCTTAGTCTCAATTCTTTTTTTTTTTTTAATCCTTACCTACCATCTTAGAATCAATATTATGTATTGGTTCTAAGGTAGAATAGTGGTAAGGGCTAGGCAATGGGGGGTCAAGTGACTTGCCCAGGGTCACACAACTAGGAAATGTCTGGAGTCAGATTTGCACCTAGGACTTCCCATCTCTAGGCCTGGCTCTCAATCCACTGAGCCACCCAGCTTCTCCCTCTTAGTATCAATCCTAAGACAGAAGGTAAGGATTTTTTATTTCTTAATTTAAGATAAATAAATGTTTGTTGACTTGACAAATAATAGCATCAAACTTTAGGTTACCAAAGATCTGTATAAATGGTAGCTATTATTATTGGGTGACTTTAAAGCCAATGGAAGAAAACATCTTCCAAGACTAAAGATCCCTGGTCTAGAGCCTGCCCAAGGATGCTCAGAGCCCTTTTTCCCTTCCTAACAGGGCAGTGACAAGACTTTGAAAATCTGGATCTCGGGGGAAGAGACCCTGAGAAGAGTTTGTGTGATTATTTAACAAACCCTCCCCATCAGCAAAGCAGACTCGTTCCTACCTCTGTGGGTGCCTTCCTTCTGGTCCTTCCCATACCTCCATCCTCCATCCTACCACACCCAGGAAATCTTCCCTGCCCACTCCAGCCCGCAGTGATCTCCTTTTCCTCGGAACTCAGCTCTTCTCCCTACAATGGGATTCAGCCTTGCATCCTCCTCTGGCTGTTTAATGTTAGCTTTGTCTCCTCTCCTAGGGGGTAAGCTTCTGTGGTCAGGAATTGTCTTCTCCAACCCCAGTAGCTCCCAGAGCATCTAATTCAGCACTGTGCACCCAGTAGGTACTCCATAAATGACTGATTAAGCACGAGGCACTCAGCCGCCTTCCCAAGCATGTCTGAGCCCCCTGACTCCATCACGTGGCATGAAGTCTTACAGCACCACTCCATGGGTCAAGGCAGTGATGGTGAGGAACTTGCTCAGGAGACCAAAGGTAAGGGGACTTCAGCGATCATCTCGTCCAACTCCATCATCCCTTTGTGCTAGAAGGTAAGTCGGTGATGCTCAAAACGTTCCTGAATTTGAAGCTGAAAGCATCTTCAGAGATCATCTTCGTAAATGAGGAAATGGATGCCGAGGGATGCCCAGAGTGGCACAGGTAACCCGCACTACGGGTGGGACTCAAATTCAGGTCCTCCCGCTCTAAATTCAGTCTTCTTTTCTGACAGACCATAAACCTCCGCATCCCAGCTTGGCTGGCTACATGGAGACGAGACCCCCGAGAGGAGAAAGGGGGATGCCACCTGACAGCCACAGCCAGACCCAGGACAGGCAGGAGCCGTGGCCGAAGAGGCCTTTGCACCTATCTATAAGAGCGACAATGGAACTAGATAAAGAGAAAACTCCAGTGATGGCTGCGTGGACCCCCTGAGCCACAGCAGGAAAGGAGGAGCGCCCCCGAGTGTCGGCCCAGACCCCTCCTCAGACTCCAGCCCCCCCATTGCTCTGAGTTCAGTCCCATTGATTTCTTCTGAACCCCCACCTGTCATGGCTCCGGGGAGGAGACCGCTGGGGCCAAGGCCACGTCGGGCAGCCGGAGAAGAAAGGTTTGCAGTGAGCCCGGCCTGGGGAAACCCGCCTTCTCCCTCAGCAGCCGCCAGGAGCCGTTGGCCACGCTGTAGAGCAGGGTGGTCATCCGATTGACCGTGTAGACCGTGTCCCCTCTGACCACAGCCGTAAAAAGCGCCCCCTTGCTATTGACGAACTGGCCCGGGAGGGCCGTCCACTGCCCCGTGGCCAGGTTCAGGCAGTCGATGGCGCAGTGAAGGAAGTCATCGGAGGGCCCATTCCGGACCACGTAGAGGCTGTCTCGGTGGGCCACCATGCAGTGGCCGTAGCTCTGAGGCCTCCTCAGGGAGGCCACGGGAAGCCAGGAGTCGGCCCGGGGCTTATACTCATACACCGCCGTGGTGTCCGAGGGCTGCCACAGGCAGATGAAGAGGCGGCCGAGGGCCTGGGCGCAGGGGACGCCCGCGGCGGGCTGGGGGAGGTCTGCTATGAAGGTCCAGCAGCCAGAGGCAAAGTCGTACCTCTCCACTGACCTCAGGGGCACCCTCTGGAACTCTCCCCCGATAGCGTAGAGGCTGCCCTCGTAGCCCACCAGAGCCACGTCGTAGCGAGCCTGGTGGGGGCTGGGGAACTCGTGCCAGGTCCCCCGGTCGGCATCGTAGCAGAAACCCGGCTCCACGACTTCCTTGTTGGCCCCCCGGACGCCCCCCACGATGTACAGCTTGTTCTCCAGGGTGGTGACTCCGGCCAGCAAGGTGCTGGCCTCCACCGGCAGGGACGACAGAGTCCGCCACACGTCCTCCTTCTCGTCCAGGTAGCACAGGGTCCGAGTGGCATCCTCCAGGTACTGGGGGGTGGGAGTGTGGGTGCCCACGGCCACAAAGCTGCTGGGCCTCAGGGCCTGCACGTAGGCCCGCACCTCCGGGGACAGCTCGTGGGTCAGCTCCGGGGGACCGTCCCGAATGAAGAGCGCCGCCCCGTGGAGCACATCCCACAGGCCGAAGGCCCAGGCGGCCTCACACAAGGCCACGCAGTTGTCCGAGGTGAGGCTGTGGCTGAGGTAGTGGGCCAACGGCGGGGCCTGCAGGAAGGCAGCACATTCCACAGCTTGAAACAATTCCTCCTCGTCCCCCAAGGCTGGTCGCTGCCCCCCCAGGACCTCTAGGGTCGTCTGGAAGCCACCGGCACTGAGCACCCCGAGGCGGACCTCGCCTCCGCTGGCCTCCTGCATCCCCGACCGGAAGAGGCCCCGGAAGAAGTCGCTGTTTTCCACCAACAAGGCCTTGTCAGCTACAAAGAGTCGTCCCCCTACCCAGACCCGGATGCAGCCCGGGAGAGACGCCTGCATGGTGGGGGCTGCCGGGGAGACGATGGGGTGAAGTCGGGGGGCCCGGGAGGAGGGCCCAAGAGGGCTTCTCCCCCCCAAGGCAGGGTCTCAAGCTGATTCGATCCCTTCTCACCCCTTTCCCCGGGACTTCCAGGCAATGGAGAAACTTCCCTGTGGGAATATAAATAGCTTCCTGACTAAAGATAGACCCTGCTCATGTGACCCCACAAACCCAGGAAGCAGAGATCGAGCAGGGGAACCTGGAGAACATGGGACAGCCCTGTCTAGGGGCTCCCTCTACGTCCTCCGAGGCTGATCCCAAGGCCCAGGTTCTTTTCTGTGAGAGGAGAAGGCAAGAAGAAGAAGAAGAATCGTCCAAATTAAAGGAGCCCTATGATTTTCTTGTCTGTAAAATAAGGGGGTTGAATCGTGGTTAGAAAAACCTCAAATAGAAATGGGAGCCACTAAATCATACATAAGGATTCCTGTAGGTCCCTATTTACTTAGAAAATGACACATTCTATTTTTATTTTTTTGTTAAATATTTCCCCATTGAATGCTCTCCACTCCAGAGAGAGAACTGTTGGAGTCGTCTTTCACATCAGTGTATTTATGGTTTTATTTTGGGGTTTGGGGTATGTCCGAGTTTGCTCTTACAACAATGACCGATATGAAAGTATGTTTTGCTTAACAATAAAAGAAGTGAAAAAAAATTCGCAATTATATTTTAATCTGGCACTGATGACTCAGGGGGGTTGTAGGTGACCTTGTCCCATGTTCGCAGCTCTAAATGATAACTTTTAAGGTCTCTTAAAGTTTGTTTTTTTTAATCCTCATCTTCTGTCTTAGAATCAGTACTATGTATTGGCTCTAGGGCAGAAGAGCAATAAAGGATAGGCAATGTGGATTAAGTGACTTGCCCAGGGTCACACAGCTGGGAAGTGTCTGAGGTCAAATCTGAACTCAGGACCTCCCGTCTCTAGGCCTGGCTCTCAAACCACTGAGCCACCCAGCTGCCCCCTTTAAAGCTATTTTTATATAATTCTAAGATCCCATGTGATGGAAAGACCCCAGGGCTGGGAATCAAGAGATTTGGATTCTTTTGGAAAGGGAGAAAGCTCTGGGGATGGAATGTCACATAGACTGTCAGACTTAGTCTATGCTTAACTTTTTTTCCTCCTTTGTTACAAGGAAAGGTGACGAAGAGACTAGGGAGGAATATTTTGGACACTGAATATGATATAAAACAAAAGGCATCCATAAAACAGATTATTATTACTTTTTATCAAGATGCATTTGAGGACTGACTTTGCTGCTATTAGTATGATCCTGAACAAGTCATTGCCTTTCTGGACTTCAGGATCTTCATGATAAAGAACTAATACAAAGGCAGCTGGGTGGCTCAGTGGATTGAAAGCCAGGACTCAAGATGGGATGATCTGGGTTCAAATCTGGTCTCAGATACTTCCTAGTTATGTGACACTGGGCAAATCCCTTAGCCCCCAATGCCTAGTCCTTACCACTCTTCTGCCTTTGAATCAATATACAGTATTGATTCTAAGATGGAAGGTAAGGGTATAAATAAATAAACTAATTAAAAAATTTTTTAATAATTTGTCTAGGGTCACATAGCTTCTGAGGTAAGATTTGAACTTGGGTCTTTCTGATTTTGAGTCCAGAGTTAAATCCATGACATCAGTATCACTGATTGAGGAGGGACAGGAGCCAGCTCCATCCATTGCTCTTTATCAGCTGGCACAGGGACCAAGGCAGATGGAACAGAGAGAGAGTTGTAGAGGAAGAACAGGCCTGGGAACCCCATCAACAACATCTCTTGACTGTACTGGGACGTGCACAATTATTGTTGTTCAGTCATTTTTTTCAGTCATATCTGACTCTTGGTGGTCCCTTTTGTGGTTTTCTTGGCAAAGATACTGGAGTGGTTTGCCATTTCCTTCATATGACAGATGAGAAAACTGAGGCAGACAAGGTAATGTGACTTGCCCAGGGTCACACAGTTAAGATGTGCCTGAGCCCAGATTTGAACTCCGGAAGATGAATCTTCCTGACTCCAGGCTCCCCCATGCCCTGTTGGCATGTGCAATTGCCTACATGTTATATCAATGACTCCAATATGGGAAAAGGGGCAGCTACAGAGCATCCAGCTTGCCCGCCCCCACTGCATACACACAAGTAAGGAAGGGCAGCTGGGGCTCAGAGTGGGGGCGGAGAAGAGGGCATAAGTCAGCTGCATGAGCCTGGGAAGACAGATTCCCAGAGGAAGGGAGCCAGGAATAGAAAGGATAAAGGAGAGACCCTGGGGACAGAGAGAGGAGGGGGAGGATCTAAGGAATGGAGGGAGGCCAGATTTGTCAGCCATTCCTCCAGCATCCCTCCCTCTTCCTAACTCCCTTCCTCACATGCTCCAGTTTGGGACACGGGTTCCTCATGCCGCCACAGAACCCCGACTCAGTGCTGTGGAAGATCTCCCAACAGAAGCTCCACGATATTTCCTCCCTTCAGCCCCATCTTGGCAGCCCAGAGTCTGACGATTCTCAGCCTCTAACTGTTATCCCCATCCCCAGTTTGTAACTCAGGGGCAGAGCTCAGCCCTGAGCATTTTCTGGGCTCGAGGCAAGATTGAACTCCCCTATAGGCATTGGGAAGTTGGGAATGTTTGAGGGGGGAGCAGATAGAGAAAACAAAGATCTGTGAGCCAGAGGTTGAGGAAGAGCCAAAGCCAAGCCTCTCCTCATAACCTCAGTCAGGTAATAAACATTTATTAAGCACCTGGTGTATGCCAGGCACTGTGCTAAGCCCTAAAGATACAAAGAAAATGAAAAGCCAATCTTTTCCCTCAGAGAGCTCACAGTCTCTGAGAATATTGTTCTCTGCACAGAAATCAGTGGGTAGAACTTGGACTTGGAGTCAAGGAGGCCAGAGTCCAAGTTGTGTCTCATATATTTACTAGCCGTGTGCCCTTGGGCAAGTCACAGAACATGTCTACCTCATTTTCTTCCATTGTAAAAGGCTCCAAGGCTCAATTTCTCACCTGTAAGGTGGAGATGAATAATTCCTGTAGCATGTGACTCACAGGGTGGTCAGGAGGCTCAGAGAAGAGGGACGGCGTGTAAAGCATCCTGTTGTTCATCCTTCCTTTTGGAAGAGGACCAATGACCACACAGGGTGACAGCTTCACTTGCAAGCGAATTGGATTTAAGGGAGGCAGAGCCGCAAGAAGTCATCAGCTCTGTTCTCTCTTCAAGAATCATCCAAGGCCAGTGGCAGGGCAAAAGTCAAGATGATGGGTGATGGCCCGGGATGCAGTAGGTGACCTTGGCATCTTCGATGTCCGACCAAGCTCTAAGTGCTCCATAGCGCCTTCATAGCCTTGAAGCAAATTGTTCTCAACCGTCCATTCCACTGGGGGGAATCTTCACATACAAATGTCTTATCATCATCATCATTAATACCTAGAAATATGCCTACAGTGGAGAAGGGCAAGTCACGAGGCTATCACAGTTTAACAAAAATCCTTTAGGGAAATCCAATTACTTTGGCTTTAACTGTATGCTCTGGGGACCACTGGTTCTGGAGTCAGAAGACTTGAGTTTGAAACTCGTCTCTAATGGTCACTAGCTGTGTGTCCTTGGATAAGTCACTTGACCTCCATTGGCCTCATTTTTTTTTCTTTCTAAATAAGGGAATTGAACTAGATACCTTCTGAATTCCCTTCTAACTCCAGACCTATAAGCCTAAATGTGCTCTCCTGAGGGGACATCAGGGAGCTTGGGCAACTAAGTGGCATGGTGGATGGAGTACAAGGCTAGGGATCAAGAAGAATCATCTTCCTGAGTCCAAACCTGGCCTCAGAACTTACTGGTTGTGTGACCTTGGGCAAGTCACTTAGCCCTCTTTGCCTCCATTTCCTCATCTGCAAAATGAGCTGGAGAAGAAAAGGGCAATCCAGTATCTCTGCCAACAAAATCCCAAATGGAATCATGAAGATTTGGGCATGATTAAACAACAACAAGAGGGGACATGTTTTTTAAAAGGAAATCACAACCATGGCACATAACTGTGGTGGTGAATCTATGGCACATGTGCCAGAAGGGGCACTCAGAGCTCTCTCTGGGGGCACACCTGCAATATTGCTCCAGCACAGAGTTTACCAGAAAATAGAAAGTTAGAGGGACATGGGGTTGGGCTGCTCCCCTTCCCCATGCATGCCTGAGAATGTCACCTACCCGTCTAAAAAGTTGGTCATCATTGGCATATAATGAGGATTATTTATCCTATTAGCCATCTCTCTATCTTTCATTAAACTTTGTTAAATTGGGGGTAGCTAGGTCGGTCAGTGGATTGAGAGCCAGACCTGGAGACAGGAAATCTTGGGTTCAAATTTGGCCTCAAATACTTCCTAGCTGTGCCACCCTGGGCAAGTCACTTAATCCCAATTGCCTACCTCTTACCAGTTTTCTACCTTGGATGCAATTCACAGTATTGATTCTAAGATGGAAGGTAAGGGTTTAAAAAAGAACTTATTAAATTGTCCTTCTGGTTTACAAATCATTTTCTGATGAACATAGGGTATTTAAGTCAATACACAATGCCTGAGCACTTCTGGGTGAATTGATAAATATCTAATTTCCAACCTTCTAGAAGGGTCAGGGTGATCCTGTGAGGGTCCCACCATCCCATGAAGTTCCTAAGCAACCAGTCTCTTTCTTTCTAGCAACTGAAACAAGTATCCATGTTACAGGGACCCTTCTGTGGTCGTGGGCAACATCTGGAAGGTGTGGGAGAACTCTAAGAGCCTAGAGCTAAAGCTGGAGCCTGGACATAATGAGCTTCCTCTTCTCCCTGTAGTTTCTCACCCTCCCCTCTGCAGGAGCCCCTCCTTCCCTTCACAAGGCATTTTGCCAAAGATTTGAGTGGGGGGAAGTCTTCCACAACCCATAGGGGCCCCAAGCAGCTGGTTTGAATTTTCTCCCTGTTATCAATACTAAGAATCCCCCAGGGAGTTAGAGAGGACATCAAACAACCCGGAGCTCCCACCGAGTCTCCACCAAGCCCATAGTGGCTAACTCTCCAGCTTTTACACCCCCCTTCCCCTCTACTTCGCCTTCCCTCATGCCCTTGGGGAATCTGTGTCCCTGGTCTGATAAGGGACACAAGGACACTGCTTCTATGTGTCAGCTCAACTCTGACTAGCATCGGAGTCCCAGGACCAGCCTTAGAGCCAGGAGGCAGCTGGTCTTTGCCTGGGCCGATTCCCACACATTCTTCCCTGGTGTATGTTTCAGACTGATCTTTCCAATTCCTGTAGTTCATGTTCCAGACCCAGAGACTCTACCCACATGTTCCTTTCAGTGACCTTGAGTCCCTGGTGCACTGACCCTTGCTGGTGAAATAGGATGCAGGAGTGTTTACTGTCCATCTGAACCACAATCACAGGCAGATTTGGGCAGTATATGGAACAGCAGATAGTGCTGGACTTGGAGACAAAGGCCCTGAATTAGAATTGTGTTACTCCTATTTACTATCTGTGTAAGGGAAGGCAAGGCTTTTCTCTTCTGTGGACCTATTTTGTCAACTATAAAATGAGGAGTTTTTAGCAATCAAGTGATCAGCATTATTAAGCACCTACTATGTGCCAGCAACAGTGTTAAGTGCTGGGGATACAAAAAAAGACGAAAAAGACAATCCTTGCCTTCAAGGAGTTTATAATCTAGTGGAGAAGAGAACAAACAAACAAATACAGACAAATTACAGACAAATTTCCCAGGAAAATTGGAAAATAGTCAATAAAGAAAAGGCACTAGAATTAAGAGGAGCTAGAGAATGTGGGATTTTAGATGAGACTTAAATGAGCCGAAGCCTCCAAACGACCACAAAAGAATAAAATAATGTTGAAGTGACAAAACCAACAGAAGACAGTGAAGCAGGGTTTCAGTGAAAGGGACAGCAATAAGAACCCATCTTGCCAGGGAGTTTGAGGAATGACCCAATGCAAGCACACCTAGGAGGAACCTTCAGGGGAAGGGAAGGACCAACCCCAACTCTTGCCACACCCCGGGGATTGGCATCTGAGGAGTGGAATCCAGTTAAATTCATTGCACATGGCACCCCAAACAACCTAGGAACAGTACTCCCTCCACCCTAGAAAAGGAGCTGAGCCTCAGCATATAGGCAAGATCATGAAAAAAGCCTCCCCACAGGAGTAAAAAATAAAGAAAAGACCTGACCCTGGAAAGCTTTTTCAGCAAAAGAGAAAACCAAAATGCAAGCTCTGAAGAGGACAGCAATGCAAAAAACCAGAAATATGTGAACCCTCAAAGGTAAATGTGAAAGCATGTCAGGCCCAATATTGAACTCCTAGAAGAATTCCAAAAGAGAATGAAAAAACAAATAATGAGAGACTTAGAAGAAAAATTTAAAAATGATAGAACAAGTCAACAGCTTAAAGCAAAAACTCATTGAAGAAAACAGATTCCTAAAAAAAAAAAAGGAAATATAAAACTTAAAAAGGGAAATAACTCTTTTTAAAAAAGGAAGTACAAAGCCTCAAAGGAGAAAATGGCTACCTAAAAATTAGAATTGGAAAAAATGAAAGCTAATGACTTCATAACACAGAAGAAATCAATAAAATAAATTTAAAAGAATGAAAAAATAGAAGAAAATTTGAAATATCTCTCTGGTAAAACAACTGATCTGGAAAATAGAGATAACCTAAGAATCATTGGATTATCTGAAAATCATGATTGAAAAAAAGAACCTGGACACCTTATTATAAAAACTTATCAGGGAAAACTGCCCTGGTGCTTTCAAACAAGAGAGAAAATAGAAATTGAAAGAATTCACCAATCGCCACCTGAAAGAGATTCCAAATTTAACAATCCCAGGACTATTATAGTCAAATCCCAGAACTCTCAGGTCAAAGAGAAAATACTTAAAGCAACCAGAAAAAAATTTAAATACCAAGGAGTCACAGACAGTATTACAAAGGGCCTAGTGGCTTCTACGTTAAAGGTATGAAAGGCATGGAATATGATGTTCTGTAAGGCTAAGTGTGGATTTTAAAATTAATAATCAATAACTAAATATTATATTCAATAAAGTTTTATTAATAATAAACTAATAAAAAATGCTAGCTAAAAGGTTACTAACCAACCCTCTTGCCAGAGCAAAAGAGAAAGAACAAGGTGGAGCCTCAGAACTTATACAAAAGTGACCACAAAAACATAAACAAAAGGAAAAGCATTGTAGGTAATACCAAAAGGAAGTTTGGGAAATGTAGTTTTTAGGGATGCAAGATATTTCTAACTATATATTCCCACCCTGTGATCCTTTGAGAGATCAGACTCCCCACTGGATCATAAAAACATAATCAACTTATAAATTGCAATAATTTATGGATAAAAGGGGGAAAAAATCAATGATTGCTGCATTAACAAAAAGCCAATTTGGGGACAGTCCCCTTTGGCATAATGCTTTCAACCCCCATAGTTCAATTTCACATCCCAAAGGTCAATCTGGATCTTCTAGTGCAGTGTACAGTCTCTGCAGGCATCTTCATGGTGCCTTCTCCAAACAGGTTTGTCTTCTGGATTCTGGGAGGTAGCTATTTTCTTATCCTAAAATTGCTCAAAATCAAATCAAAGTTCACAACAATAACATAGTTCTTCCTGAAGTGGATAATAACACAGGTATCACTCAGGGATATATGGCTGGGTTATAAGGTATATGAATCAATTGCAAAAGAAATCAAAAACATCAAAAAATTCACATAGAGAAAAATAACTTGTGGACAAAATAGAAAATGTCAAAGTCTTATGTCTAAAAAATCTAAGTAAAGGAAAAATAAAACTATAACAGATCCTCGAATCAGGACCTAATTAAAAGGATTTAAGTAATTGTGCACTTACCCAATCAGTAGCCAGGACTACAGAAAGTTTGCCACACTATGAAAGACAGAAAAGGGACTAGATTATAGGAGCAAATGTGAGCCAGGATGGCAACTAAAGAGGTGCTTGTTAGAATGTGATTCAGAGGAAGTCCTGCATCTTAACATATATTAAGCATCACAACCTTGAGCTCCAAACAAGTTCAAGTCCTCTTGTCTTGGCTCAAAATTACATCAATCCCACTGGGATTGGTTGGTCTCTTTGACCTTGTGCTCAACTTGGCACTTTGCAGGTAGCTTTGTGCTTCTTTGGCACAGTACAATGGCTTTTTTTTAATTCCTTCTTCTGGAATCAGACAGAATCATTAAATAAAGTCCCATAATATTTAAACAATCAATGGCATTATTCTATAGTTTAAAGCTTTGGGGGTATGCATTAATATTAGAATGAATGTATTTTAAACTTATTAGTGTAAAATTAAAAAAAGATTAATATTGATTATATATACTTCAAAGTACCCAAAAACTATATTGCAAATACAAGGAAAAAAATGATAATTAAAATGTTTTTAAAATATATAGCTCAGAATCAGTGACATACTACGTCAGCCAAGGAGAGGTAGAATACAAAGAATCCTCATCCAAAAATGAGATCCATTTCCTTTTTAAATTTGGCCATAATCCACTGTGTGAATGCAAATGGTTTTTACAAAATAGCAGATTTACAAAAACAAAACAGTAGTAGAGTAGATAATGCACATTCAAATAAAGTACCAAATTTTCAAAATTCATACTAGCCCAGTTATTGACAATAGCAAACAACCCCATTATAATATAGGATTCACATGAGTTTATATATAGTCACTTGCTGTGAGATATTTAAAACTTATGAACTGATGGATATTTGTCACAAGTTATAGAGATGTAACAATTCTTTCAACCTTGGCAACTGCTGATTAAAATCTTTATGGGGTCTAAAACATCACCAAGAATTTGAATCCTTCTGGTGGAAGAGTAGAATAAGCTGAAGAGTTAAAACTATTAAATCATCCAGAAGCCACTTGCTACCTGGGGTATGCACCCTCTTGGGAGCCTTCTAGGGAACCATGCCCTAGGAACACATTCCCAGCTTCTCTAGTATGAGACTTTTATATATCTCATCCATTTCATTTTTATAAATGTGAAGGTAGGGATATATAATAATCACTTGAGCTACAAAATGGGCCCTTTAAAAACAATTGAGATATTTAGCTCATCAAATTCTCCAAAGGTTGTATAAGCAACATGTGACCTTGATAGTTGAGATGGCAAATCCAGGATACATAAGACTTATGGGCTTTTTACAATGATATGTTGTTCAGTAAAATCACAGGGAAATGGTACAGATAAAGAATCCTATAACAGAATAGATATTAATTAGATTAATGCAGATACTTTAAAAAATGTAAACCTTGAAGAAATCAGCAAATACAATAATATAAGCAAATAACAAGGTACAGGCAAGGCAGTCAAAAAACCTTTTTACCAATTCCAATAGATTTATTCACTATTAAGGAGGGGAGACAAAACTCATAAGGTTAACATCAAAAAACTTCCAGATCTCTTTTAAGGTTCTTTCTTCTCCCCCACTATCTATCATCCATTTAAAAATATTTCAGTTTTTCTTCTAGTTTAAACAGCCCCCTAGCCTGTTGCATGTTCTTGAGAAGTAAATAAAGTGGGAAATCTCCAATGAAAATAAAAACTCCTAGGAAAAGTATTAAGCAGATCCAAACTGCACTAGTGAGCTCAAGGAATTCAAACTGCAGAGATTCAAGCATGCTTTGCAATAGCATTTGTCCTCAAGAAGACAGGGAATGAGTTTGTTTATAGAGTAATCAGAGAGAAGGACAAAATTACTAGGGAGGACAATAAAGCATTTGCATATGAAAGAGCTGGCTACTCTTGGTGTTTTGAGCAGGAGAGAGAAGGAAAAACCAGGCTTATTTCCTAAAACTAACTTTAAATGTATTGATTTGGTCTCTCTGCCCTCAAAAGTAGAGGCAGAGGAGTCCCCTTTTTTGTGAAAAAAAAAAAATTCCCAAGTTGCAAGTCTCTCTCAGCCAGGAGTCCAGGATCAGTTTAAGACTTCAGCTTAAAAAATGGCTAGCACACGCTGGAAAACCCATGTGGGGTTGGGGAAGGGATTGAGTGGAAAGATTTTTATACATCACCCTCTTGGAAAAAAAAATGACTCTGAATGGCAGGCGGGCTAGTCATGAGCTGTTGGAGGCTGGCTGGGTACAGCTAAGGCAGCAGGCTGGGCAAGTAGCAGTGAGGAATTCTGGCTTAAGCAGATGTACCTAAGACGTGGCAGCAGCAGTGGGAGATAGGTGGGTGGATCTGGAGCCAGCAAGCAGTACAAGCAGGCCCCTTGCAAAACTTATCTATGCTATCTATTCTTTTTTTTTTTTTCAAAAACTTAAAAAAGATTTTTTTTTTAGAATTCTGTCCCTTCAGGTTGCCATAATGTGGATTTTAAAATTAATAATCAATAACTAAATATTATGTTTAATAAAGTTTTATTAATAATAAACTAATAAAAATACTAACTAAAAGGTTACTAACCAGCCCACTCGCCAAAGCAAAAGAGAGAGAAAGAGGTGGAGCCTCAGAACTTATACAAACGTAACCACACAAACATAAACAAAAAGAAAATCACTCTAGGTAATACAGAAAGGAAGTTTGGGAAATATAGTTTTCAGGGATTCAAGATATTTCTAACTATAAAAAAGGATTCAGGACTACTACCAAGAATCACTCACCTAGAAAACTGTGCATAATTATCCAGGGAAAAAATACACATTTAATGAAAATGGAAGACTTCCAGGCATTCCTGACTAAACAACCAAAGCCAAAAAGAAAATTCAATGATCAAATTTGACATTCAAGAGAAGCATAAAAAGGTACAAAAACAAAAACAAAACTCAAGGTTAAACTGATCATACTCCTACATGGGGTAGTGTTAACTAGAATAGTTGATATCTTTGATAAAAGAGATACTTGTGGCACTTAAGGTATAAAGGAAACAATGGAGTTAAACTGATTGCATTATTATCTAAGGTGATAACTAAGATACTTAAGATATCTATGACATAAGAGATATTTAAGGTATTCAAGGGAAACAATAGGGTTAAACTGATCCAATTGCTGCATAATATAATAACTAAGAGATAAGTTATCCAAGATTCTTGAAGAACCTAAGGTATCTGAATTACTCAGGATACTTAAGATATGGAAGATACTTAAGAGCTTTATCACTATTAGAACAGTGTCTAAGAAAATACATAAATAGAGAAGGAGTAAGTTGAATATGATAGAATGATATTCCTTACCCCCCCCAAAAAACCCAAAGTGAAATAAAGTCAAGGGATAAGAAAGATGAATACACTAGGAAAAGAGAAAAGGAGAGAAAATTGGCAATAAATTATCTCACATTAGGAGGCACACAAGAATCAATACAGCAGAGGGGATGACAGGTCAGGGGACAAGACTCAAATCTTACTTTCATCAGAATTGGCATAAAGTAGAAATAATATCCATATGCAATTAGTTATAGAAGCCCTCCTTACCCTATAGGAAAGTAAGAAGGGAAAGAGAAACAAGAAAAGGGGAAGATGGACAAAAGGGACAGTGAAATTGGGGAGGCTAGTAGTCAGAAACAAAAGTATTTGCCAATAGGGAAAGGCTAAAAGGAGAGGAAGCGAAGGATAAATAAGAGAAAAAGAAGAGAAAACTAAGGTAGAGGGAAACACAAAGTTAGTAACCATAACTATGAATGTAAATGGGATGAACTCACCCATAAAACAGAAGAGGATAGCAGAGTGGATTGAAAACCAGAATTCCACAATATGCTACTTACAATAAACACATTTAAAGCAGAGAGATACACAAAGAGTCAAGATAAAGGGCTATAATAGAACCTACTATGCTTCAACAAAAGTTAAAAAAAACAGAGGTAGCAATTATGGTCTCAGGTTGATTATAATGGATACTACAGTGACATAAGAAATAACAGACAAGAGTATCACAAAAATATCTGGAAAGACTTATTATATGAAGTAATAAAAAATGAAATTGCTAATGACTTCACTATTATCAGCAGTACAAAGATCCAGAACAACTCCAAAAGATCCAGGATGAAAAAGGCTATCTACTGGGATAGAAGGAAATTATGAAGTCTGAATGCAGAATGAAGTATGCCATTCTTCACTTTTATTTCCTCCATGGATTTTTCTCTAGTGTAAGTGATATGAGTCTTTATTCATAACATGATGAACATAGCAATATGTATTGTATAATAAATACATATATAACTTATATCATTTTACTTGCTGCCTCAGGGAAGGGGGAGGGGTGGGAGAGAGGGAGAAAACATGAATTGAAAATGTCAGAAAATGATTATTGAAAATTGTATTGATATATAATCTGGAAAAAAATTTAAAACTTTTAAAAATGAAAAAAGATAAAGGAGACCAGGAAGGTTAGTAGGCAGAGGTGAAGAAGGAGGACCTTCAAGGCATGGGAGATAGCCAGAAAAAATGCCTAGAACTGAGAAATAGAGCATATGGTTCAATGGAACAGCCAGAGCCCAGAGTCATTAGATCATAGAGTAAATATTGGAGAGTAAGATCTAATTAGACTGAAAAGGTAGGGGGGCACTAGGTTAGGAATGGCTTTAAATGTCAAACAGAGCATTTTGTATTTGATCCAGGTGGCAACAGGAAATTTATTGAGTAGGAGAGAGATATGGTCTGGGCCATGCTTTAGGAAAAACACTTTAAAAGCTAAACAGACAATGGATTGGAGTGGGGAAAGACTTGAGACAGGCAGACCCACCAGCAGACTGCTATAATAATCTAGCAGTGAAGTGATGATGGATTGTACCAGACTGGTGTTAATGTCAAAGAGAAGGGAGTGTATTGAAGAGATGTTGCAAAGGTAAACCAAAATGTCTCAGCAGCAGATTGGGTACTGGGAAGGTGAGAAATAGTTCAGAATCCAGGATGGCTTCTGGGTTGTAAGCGTTGGGGACTAGGAGTATGATATTGCCCTCTGTAGTGATAGAGAAGGTCAGAGAGGGATGTGACTTAGGGAGAAAGATAATGAACTCTGTTTTGAACATGTCAAATTTAAGATATCTGTTAGACATCCATTTCAAGATATCTGAAAGTTGGTTGGAGACACAATATTGAAGATCAGCAGAGAGACAGGGATAAGATAGGTAGATCTGAGAACCATCAGGCTGTTGTTGTTCAGTCATTTCAGTCATGCCTAACTCTGTGACTCCATTTGGGGATTTTTTTGGCAAAGATACTGGAGTAGATTTGCCATTTCCTTCTCCAGCTCATTTTCTAGTTAAGGGAAACTGAGGCCAACAGGAGTAACTGACTTGCCCAGGGTCACACAGATAGGAGGTGTCTGAAGCTAGATTCGAACCAACATCTTCCTGACCTCCAGTCTAGTACACTGTGCTAAACAATTTACAACAACCCTGGGAGGTAGGTGCTATTATTATCCCCATTTTGTAGATGAGAAATTGGAGGCAAATGGAGGTTAAGTGACTTGTTTGGGATAACATAACTGGTTATTATCTAAGGTCAGATTTGAATTCAAGTTTTCCTGACTCCAGGCTCAGGGCTTTGGGCACTATGATACCACCTAACTGCCCCTATTTGTGCTTAGCCCACTTTTCTAGACTTTAATTGGATCAGTTTGGGGAAAGAATGATGTGACATTGGTTGTAAGAGACTAACCCCATTTATTGACACTGAAATTTCAAGATCATGACCACAAGACCATGCCCTGGCCTGACTCCTGGGTGATTGCCCTGCATAAGTATTATTCCACCATGACTTAACCACAGAGCTCTCTGGGTCACTGAGAAGTGCTGAAATCACATCCTTAGTGGGTCAAAGACTAGAGATTTCATTTATGAGAACTCCTTCCACCCAATCAGTACCTTCTGTAATTTATAATCTTAAAGTATGACCTGAATCTCAGAGAAGTTGTGACTTGCCCAGAGGGGCAGCTAGATAACAGTGGATAGAGTGTCAGAGCTGGAATTGAAAGAAGTTGAGTTCAAATCTAGCCTCATATACTTCCTAGCTGGGTGACCCTTAACTCTGTTTGCCTAGCCCTTGCCTTTCTGTCTCAGAATTGTTACTAAGATAGAAAGTAAGGGTTTAAAAAAAAAGAAAGAAAAGAAAAGAAAATGAAGGGGATGGAAGAATTGATTTTTCAAATCCCAACAGACCTGGCCAAATCTCTTCCCAATCTGATTTCATCCAGTGTAATTCAACAAACATATATATGTGTGTATGTGTATACATAAAGTATTTATTTTATATATACATTTAAGTGTATATTATACTTACATTTAAGTATATATATCATATATATAGCTTTTTTTCTTCAGTAGTGTTTAATTTTTCTCATATGTAAAAATATTTGGTATCCATTTTCTAACATTTTGAGTGCCACATTTTCTCCTTCCTTGGCTTCCCTCTCCCCTCCTTAAGACAGTAAGCAATTTTATATTGTTTATATATGTGCTGTCATACCAAACATTTCCATATTTGTCATGTTATGAAAGAAGACACATTGAAAAAAGACCAGGAAGAAAATAAAATGAAGAATGATCAACTTTGCTCCGTGTTCAGATGTCAGTTCTTTCTCAGGAGGCAGATGGCAATTTTTTTTATCCTGCGTCCTTTGGGATTATCTTGGATCATTGGATTACTGAGAAGAGCAGGAAGTCATTCACAGCTCATCATATTTTATTACTGTTGCTGTATACATTGTTCTCCTGGTTCTACTCACTTCATTCTGCATCAGTTCATGTAAGTCTTTCCAAAACCATCCTGCTTATCGTTTCTTATAGCTCAATTGTATTCCATCTTATACCACGACTTATTCAGTCATTCCCCAATCGATAGACATCACTTCAATTTCCAATTCTTTGTCATGACAAAGAGAATTTTTATATATATATATATATAAAACCCCTATTTTTATGTCTTAGTAGCCATTGTAAGATAGAGGAGCAGCAAGGACTAGGCAATCAGGGATAAGTGACTTGCTCAGGATCACCCAGCTAGGAAGTATCTGAGGCCAAATTTGAACCCAGGCCCTCCCAACTCCAGTCCTGGCACTCCATCCACTGTACTCCCTAGCCGTCCCTAAATATTTTTGTACAAATGGGTCCTTTTCTTATCTCTATGGCTGGACCTAGCCATATTGGTGGATCCAAAGTTAAGCGTGGTTTTACAGTCCTTCAGGCACAGTTCCAAATTGCTCTCCAGAATGCTCATCAACAAACATATTAAGAACGAACATTAAATGTTGACTGCGTACAAAGCTTTGTGCTAGTCAGTGGAGATACAAAGATAAAAATGAAAGCTGAGAGTCTGTTGGAAATATTGGACATATACATACACAAGTAAAATACAAGATAAATCAGCAAAAGAGATTCTGCCTAAGGAACACCTAGGCAGGATCCAAGCTAAGCCTTGAATAAGCACAAATTGTCTAAGAGGAGGAGAGAGGGAAAAAGTGTATTCTCTTCATAAGAAATAGCTTCTCCAAATAATGGAAGCCAAGAGACAAAGAGTTGAGTTCAGGGAATAATGGTAGGCCACTTTGGTTGAAATGTGGAGGTCATGAAAAGGAATGGTAGGAGATGGAGCTGGGAGGGAAGAGAGGAACTCTGTTTCAGAGGGCCTGAAATGCCAGAGTTTGGAGTTTTGTATTTTAGCCTAGAAGCAATGGGGACACATGGAATGTTTCAGAGCAATGGAGTGGATGTTCAAGCCCTTCACAACCAGGTTCCCTCTCATCCTTCCAGTCTGTGTGACCTAGACAATTCCCTTGATCTCTGTTTGCCTCCGTTTCCTTATCTATAAAATAATAATAGCACTTACCACTCAAGAGTTGCTTGAGGATCAAATGAGATAATAATCGTAAAGCTCTTGGCACACTGTGTGGCCCCTAGGAAGTGCTATATAAATTTTAACTGTTATGATTCTTATACCTTCATCTCTACCACATCCTTTTTTTTTTTTAAGACCCTTGCCTTCTGTCTTAGTATCAATTCTAAGACACAAGAGTGGCAAGGGCTAGGCAATGGGGTTTAAGTGACTTGCCCAAGGTCACACAGCTAAGGAGTGTCAGAATCCAGATTTGAACCCAGGTCTTCCTGACTCCAGGGATGGTGCTCTATTGCTGTGCAGCCTATCTGCCCCGACACACGTACCTTTTGATCCAATGATACTGTTTTTCTCCAAAGCTCCATCTCCCAACTCTAGGCATTTTCTCTGGCTGTTCCCTAAGCCCAGTATGCTCCCCTTCCTCATCTCTGCTTCCCAGCTTCCTTCAAGTCCCAGCTAAAACCCTACCTTCTACAGGAAACCTTTCCTGGCTCCTCTTAATTCTAGTGCCTTCCCTCTGCTGATTATCTCCAATTTTTCCCCTTGTTTGTACAGGGTTATTTTTCATATTGTCTCCCCCATTAGTTGGTGAGTTCCTTGAGAGCAGGGAACTCTTTTGTTTTTCTTTGTATTCATAGCCCTTAGCACAGTGCCTGACCCGTAGTTTAGTAGGAACTTAATAAAATACTGATTGCCTGAATGCCTGACTCATAGTATTTTGTAGTTCTCTAATGGGGAGGGAAAAGGGGAAGAACAGAAAGGGAAGGGAATAAGAATTTATAGAGTACCTACTATGTGCCATTATGCTAAGCAGTCTACAAATAATCTCTTTTGATCCTGAAACAATCCTAGAAAGTAGGTGCCATTATTATCCCCATTTCACAAGTGAGGAAACTGAGGCAAACAGAGGTTAAATAACTTGCCCAAGATCACACAGCTAGTAAGTATCTGGGGCAAGTCTTCCTGACTCCAGGCCCAGCCATCTATCTATCCACTACCCCACCAGCTGCCTTCCTTTTGATATTCTACATTGGACTTGTGTTGACACTTTATCATCTCCACTAATAAGAGTAATACTAATATCTAACGTCCGGATAGCACTTCAACATTTGCAAAGCATTTTACATATATTATCTTATTTTATCCTCATAGCCCTGGGTTGTCCCAGGTTAAATGCCTTCTTTTCTTCTTCCTCCTCCTCTTCTCCCTCCTCCTCCTCTGATCCTATGCCTCCCCAAGAAAATCCTCTTCTTCCTGCTCTTTAAGAAAAATGAGGTTCAGGCAAGGATGCCCAGCAAGGTTTGCCCCAATCTCTCCTCCCCTCCCCAGATTGTGAGAATTAGCAAACACTTGACCTTGGAGAAGGAGACAATCAGGTGTGTCTGGTGACCAGCCCATACTCCCAGCTTTTGAATTAATGGTTTTTGATTGGGAAATACAATTTTAGCAGCTATTCTCAATGACTCCAGAATGCAATGTGGATAAAATCACTGGGCAGCTTTAGCTTCCTGGTTCTCTGTTCCAGCACTGGCCCCTCCCTTCCTCTCTCTCTCTCTCTCTCTCTCTCTCTCTCTCTCTCTCTCTCTCTCTCTGACTGTCTGTCTGTCTGTCTCTGTCTGTCTCTTTCTCTCTCTCCCCACCCCTCTCTCCCTCTTTCTGTTTCTCTCTGTCTCTCTCTGTGTGTGTCCTCTCTCTCTGTGTGTGTGTCCTCTCTCTCTCTCTCT
>NC_058131.1:573540075-573559521 GCF_016433145.1 Gracilinanus agilis
CCCACCCCCCACCCCCGCCCCTGCCCCGCTTCTCTATCCCGGGGCAGAGAAGTTGACTTTTTCTCTTTCCTTCTCCCTATCCCTATGATCCGAGGGAATGGTAGCTGGACCCTGCCAAGGCCACATCTAGCTGCAAAAATTCAATCTCTGAATGAAGATGGGGTTCTGGGGAGACAAATGGGGCTCTCGAGGGAGGTTTGGGACAATGGAAAAATCAGGCGTCATCTTGGAGAGTCAGCCCATGTATAGAGAGGGCCTCAAAGCCAGAAGGAACTGGGTTCAAGTGCTACCTTTACTACATACTGGCTGTGTGACCCCAGACAAGTTACTTAGCCTCTCAGAGCTCTAGGAAACTCTGAATTGCAGAGAAGTTGCTGCCCTGGATTGGTAGAGGATGATGTTTCCTCTTCTGGGAGTTCCCTACAACTAGGAAATCATGGATACAGCAGCTCTCCTCATCCCCATCCCTTTGGGAGGTATATATAGTCTGACTTCTATGGCAACTCTGACAGGGACAGTTTGATTTTTGTCTTGGGATCACCAGCGCAGTGTCTGACATATGATAGCTTAAAAATGTTTAGGTAGTTATTAGAGGGGATAGGGAGGCATGTGGAGAGAAAGGGGAGAAAATCATGGAAGCAAAATGCTGGATTATGAGAACTCTAAACCTCTCACTCTTTTTTTAAGCCCTTAACTTCTGTCGTGGAATCAATTCTAAGACAGAAAAATGGCCATAAAGGTTAAGTGACTTGCCCAGGGTCTCACAGCTAGGACGTGTCTGAATCCAGATTTGAACCCAGGACCTCCCAACTCCAGGCCTGGCATGCTATCCATTGTGCTCTCTCTTGCAGTAACAGTCTCTCCTTCTTCCATTAGGCTTTCCTGCCTAACACTTTGTTCTGCTTTCTTTAAGGCACTTGTCATGTATTACTTACTGAGTATTTTAGTTGTCTGAGTCTATCTTATCTCCCTACCAGACCATAAATCTCAAGAGGGCAAGCATCCTATCTTACTTAAGCTTTTCATCTTCCCAAGAGATTGTCAGCAAGCATTTATTAAGCTATGAGGGTGCGCCAGGTCCTGCATGCTAATGTCTAGGAATCCAAAAAAACAAAAAACAAAAACCATAGTCTTTACCCTCAGAGAATTGACATTTAATAAATGTTCCTTGAATTGGAATTTGCATATGGAACTAATGCCAGTATGACAGTTGGAAATGGAGCCTTGGGCTTCAGACTTCTATGTTTTTCCTTCTTAGGTCTTGGCTGGGCCGAGCCAGAAGGATTTTTCTTTGAGTTCTCTCTATTTTCATCTATCACTTAAAACAAAACAAAAAAAAATTAAGCCCTTACACCACCTTCCATCTTAGAATCAATACTGTATATTGGTTCCAAAACAGAACAGCAGTAAGAGCTAGGCAATAGTGGTTAAGTGACTTGCCCAAGGTCACACAGCTAGGAAGTATCTGAGGCCAGATTTGTACCCAGGACCTTCCATCTCTAGGCCTGGCTCTCAAGCCATTGAGCAACCCAGCTGCTCCCTCACCTACCAGTTTTTAAAAGGTCCTAACAATTAGTAGATCCTATTTAAAACTCGATTGAGAATTTTTTTCTTAGTCACATTCCTTTAGGCCTGTGATGGGTGAGCAGACTGCAACTTCAAAACCAATGGCCTGATGTAGGAACAAAATTGATACCTGGTTTTCCTGAAGCACAAAAAGTGGAGAGAGAAAGGGCAGCTAGGTGGCTCTGTGGAAAGAGAGCCAAACCAGAAGACAGAAGATTCTGGGTTCAAACATAGCCTCAATTACTTCCTAGCTGTCCCTTCCTAGGCAAGTCACTTAACCCCCATTGCCTAGCCCTTCCCACTCTTCTGCTTTGGAACCAACACTTAGTATCCATTCTAAGACAGAAGGTAAGAGTTTGTTGGTGTTTTTCTTTTTTTAAGTAGATAGAGAAGTTGTCTGAAGAGCTGGCCTCTGGGCTAATAATAATAATGATTAATAGTTCATATCTATGGAGTACTTACTATGTTCCAGACACTGTGCTAAGTGCTTTACAATTATTATCCCATTTTATGCTCACAACAAACATTAAGAGGTCGATACTATTATCATCCCCATTTTGCAGATGAGAATACCGAGGCAAACAGAAATTAAATTACTTCCCCAGAATCACACAGTTGAGTGTCTGATGTCATACTTGAACTCAGGGCTTCTCCCTGGATCAAATCTTTCCTCTGCTACCTACTGACTAGATGGCTCTGGGCAAGTCATTTACTTTCCCAGGCAACTCACTGAAGCTCTATAAATGGCAGAGAAAGTGCTATCCTAGATTGATAAAGGGAGTTTTCTTATCTGAAAGTTTACTATAACAATGAAATTGCTGGTTAAGACCCTATTTCTTTGCTGTAGAGAAGGGTTATTTTTCACCCTCACTGGCAGTTTTGCCTCTTTGAGTGAATGTCCTTTTTCTGTACTTTTTTGGAACTGTCTATTGTGTCAAGGCAGAATATGTCATCTTTTTTTAAATGGAAAGAGATTGAATTCTTAGCAATGAAAATCAAGATGTTAACCAAAGCCATTATTCAATGGCATCATTTCTTTCACTAAGAGCTATATAAATAAAAGAATTTGAATTTTCAAATATGTATTCCCCAGACAGGAGTTTGCAAAATCATGGAGTCTTGGAATCTTGGGAAAAAAGTTTTCGGAAGCATTTAGAAAAGCACTTTCAGTTAAGAAAATATCCTGCTGCTTTTTAGAGAGCAGCCTAACATCTGACCCTGCATGACTGATTTCAGGACCCAGAACGAACCTCTGTTGACTTTGCTAACTGATAAATGGTCTTTGTATGTTTTTAAATTCCTTCCAAAATTTTCTATTCCAAAATTGGTTCCAAAAATGTTATATTCAGTGAAAACACTTCTTCTGGCCTTTTCAGTCGCCTGGTGTTTCTACCTTAGTAAACTTGGAGCTGGGAAGGAGCAAGGACTAGAATTCTAAAATCAGTCTATCTTGACCACAGGCTAGGATTTCTCAAAGGAAAACTGAGATTTTAGACGGCTCCTGAGGGACATTCTGCATCTCCAGCCTTTATCTTTTCTTTTTGGACCTTTTGAAAAATTGAGTAAAATTCCCACATCAGCATCCCACCCCACCCCAACTTTGCTCTAAGGACAATAAGCTCTTCCCTTATTGATATGTTTTACCCAAGCAAGGGACCAGGGTAGCTGGTGGGGTAGGGGGGGGATGGAGTCCTTTACATAACTCTTGCTGTGTACATCATTTGTCCTCGCTGTTTTAATCCCTAGCTTTCTTAAATCCTTGAATATTTCGAGAGGGACATGTGATCTCCTTGTTTCTGATTCCTTTGGAATGGGGTGAGGACCTCAATGATGCAAAACCCTCCTTAATGACTTCTCTGTCCCCTTTTCTCCCTGGAGAGCTGGACTCTCCATCAGTGTGGGGGATCAGAAGGATCAAAATAGTTGTTTCTCCCAACCACAAATGTGCCTGCTTGCAGTGAAAAGAGACTAAGATGGCAGGAGATTGGAAAAACATTTTTATTTGTTTGTTTTGCTTCTTGCAGCTTTGACTGTGAAGTTTCTGACCAAGCGGTTTATCAGTGAATATGATCCTAACTTGGGTAAGATGCTTATTTATTATTTCCATCTCCCCTTGTTTCTCTTTCCAGGGGATCCATCCCCAAGTGGGGCAGCTAGGTGGCTCAGTGGATAGAGTGACAGGCTTGGAGTCAGGAAGAACCAAGATCAAATCTCTTAACTCAAATACTTGCTAATTGTGTGACCCCAGGCAAGTCACTTAACCGGGTTTACCTCAGTTTCTTCATCTGTAAAATGAACTGGAGAAGGAAATGGCAAACCGCTCCAGTACCTTTGCCAAGAAAACCTCAAATGGGGCCATAAAGAGTCAGACATGATCAAAAGACGGAACAACAACAAAAACAAAAATCCCTGAGTGTCTTCAGCCACCCCAATACTATCCCTACAGCTATGAATGGGGGAGAGGAGAAATGATTTACCAAGAGCAGGTGGAGGGGAGGGAATATTGGTTCAGGGATCAAAGAGCCTCCATTCCCATCTTGGTTCTCTTGCTTTATTACTTGTAAGACCATAGGTAGGTGATCAATCGATCAATCTTATTCAATGGGCTATTATGTGGGAGACACAAAGACAGAAAACCAAGCAATCCTTGTGCTTAAGGATTTTACAAGCAAGTAAGTCACTTTGCCCTGGTTGTCTTCCACTTCCTTATCTATGTACACCCTCTCTCGGATCCCTTCCAGCTCTAAATTTGTAACCCTGTGATATAGGTTCAGGCCCAGACTCTGATGCTTACAAATTATGTGACTTTGGGGACAGATAGGTGGCTCAGTGAACTGAGTTAGGTCTAGAGACAGGAGGTCCTGGGTTCAAATCTGGTCTCACCCACTTCCTAGCTGTGTGACCCTGGGCAAGTCACTTAACACCCATTGCCTAGCCCTTATCCTCTTTTGCCTTGGAATCCATACATAGTATTGATTCTAAAACAGAAAGAACAGGTTTAAAAATTGTCATGTACTCTGTCTTTCAGCCAAAGTGCCTGATTTGTAAACACCTTGCTGCATGTCTCTGCATCTACTATTCTCCAGGAACACCTTCATTACCTCTAATTCTTAGAATCCTTTTGTTGTTGTTCAGTTGTTTTTCAGTTGTGTCCAACTCTGCATGACTCCATTTGAGGGTTTCTTGGCAAAGATATTAGACTGGTTTGCTATTTCTTTCCCTAGCTCATTTTATAGATGAGGAAACTGAGGCAAACAGGGTTAAGTGACTTGCCTAGGGTCATACAGCTAGTAAGTGCCTGAGACCAGATTTGAACTCAGAAAGGAATCTTCTTATTTCAAGCCCAGGGCTCTATCCACTGCACCACCTAGCTGCCTCTTAGAATCCTAGTTGTGAGTAAGTGCTTTCCTTCCTTTGCATTTGTGTTAACGGATCTGTTTCACTGTTCTATTGGCTGCTCTCCTCCTAGAATGAAAACTCTTTGAAGGTAGGGACTTTTGGTACCTTGGGTTGTTGTGTCCTCAGACCCGCCATTATGCCTCACAAATAACAGGCTCGTTGAAGTCAGATGCCCAGCTATGTACTACCTTGAACCAGTTATTCCAGGTGTGAAGCTCGATATCCTCAGCTGGAAAATGAGGACATTAGACTGGGTTTTCTCAAGTATCTCTTGTAACACCAACATTCTAGGAATATAGAAATATATCTTGGTGTATTGTTTTCAGGATCAAATGGCATCCTGAAAAATGAATGCCCTTTCTAACTATTATTTATAAATATCAGTTATAACAATGATACCTGTAGAATTCAGTGGAATTGCTCCTCAGCTCTGGGAGGGGGGAGGGAAGAGGGAAAGGAAAGAACATAAATCATGGAACCATGGAAAAATATTCTTAATTAATTAATTAATTAAGAAAATGAATATCAGTTATAGGATCAAAGACTTAGAGGTCATCTAGTCTAAATTAAGTCAACAAGTGGCCTTCAAGGACCCTTATGGGTGAATTTTTTATAATCTTATTTATAACTTCCCCCCATTTTATTTTATTTTTTAAACTCTTTCCTTCTGTCTTAGAACCATACTGTGTAGGGGCAGCTAGATGGCTCAGGAGATTGAGAGGCAGGCCTAAAGACAGGAGGTTCTGGGTTCAGATCTGACCTTAGACACTTCTTAGCTGAGTGGCCCTGAGCAACTTACTTCACCCCCATTGTCTAGCCCTTCTCACCCTTCTACCTTGGAACCAATTCACAGTATTGATTCTAAGACAGAAAGTAAAAAAAATCAGTAGAGCAGGGCTCTAAAGGAATGGGGCATGGAATTAGCCAGTGTCTTTAGGTTGATGGGGGAGAAGGAGATAAAGATCCAGAAATGGGTTGTTGCTTGGAGAGGGCAGGTCTGGATGGACCACTGGGAAGTGGGAGGGGGAGAACAGAGGGAAATATGAAGATGATCAATAACTGGAGTGAGAAGGATGCTGAAAAGGGAGAAAGGCCTGGAGTCAGGAATACCTGAGCTCAAATCTGGCCTCAGATGCTTACTAACTGTGTGATCCTGGATGAGTTGCTTAATTCTATTTGCCTCTGTTTCCTCATCTGTCAAATGAGCTGGAGAAGGAAATGGCAAAGCACTCCAGTGTCTTTGCCAAGAAAACCCCAAATATAGGTTCAAATCTGGCCTCCGGCACTTCCCAGCTCTGTGACCCTGGGCAAGTCACTTAACCCCATTGCTTAGCCCTTCCCACTCTTCTCTGCCTTGGAACCAAGACACAGTATTGATTTTAAGATGGAAGGTAAAGGCTAAAAAAAGAAAACCAAATGAAGCCACAAAGAGTTAGACATGGTTTTTTAAATTAATTTTTTATTTAAACTTTTTTTATTTTAATAACAAATTAGAATTAGACACAATCGAAAGAGTAAACAACAAAAACAACAATGCCTGAGTGTCTCCACTGAGGCCTGATTTCCAGCCACCCCAAGACTGGCCCTAAAGCTATGATCTGGGGAGAGGAGAGAGCCAGGCCTGGAGACAGAAGGGCCTGAGTTCTCCATCACGTGGAAGACCCCAGAAGGAACTCAGCCTCAGAGTTACAATTTCAGCAGGGTTTGGGGAGGGGGAATGTGTGACCTTGGTGGGGAGTGGGGGGGAGGGAAGAAGTACCCTCTGGGACACTTAGAGGAATTTTCTTCCCTGATGACAGAGAGACCCGTCTGCTGTTGCTGCCAGGGGAGGACCTGAGTAGCCATCCAAGGGTGCTGGTGAATAAGGCCAGAAGCAGGGCGGGCAGGAGAGGAAGCGAGCCACCTCTGCCGGGGACGGAGTTGGATGAGGGAGTGAGGCTACTGGAGGGGGGGGGGCGGTTCTTGGCAGAGGGGTCCAGCCAACCCTATGAGAATTATCCTTTTGAAGCAAAAGTACTCCTGTCCCCCCTCCCCCCGGAGTTACAGCTCTCAGTTCCATTCATCTTATTTGTCCTTGGCGGTTTGAGCTTCATGATTAAGGCCGGCGTTCTGAATGGCGGATGGAGTCCTTGGAATGTTAGAGGAGTCTGTGACCTGCCCCTTGGCCCCTGACTCCCGGACTTGGCTCAGCATGGCCACGCACTCCGGTGCCCGCTAGGAGCTCCGCACCCCGCCTTGGTGCTTTCTGTCCGGCCTCCGACATTCTCGCCTTTCCCCGCTGCCTAAGAGCCGCAGGATTCAGGGAGCTTCTCCCGGGTCTCTGCTTCCCGTTCTTGGGCAGCACAGTCTGTGGCTTCAAAAGGATGAAGAAAGGCGCTCTGGGGAAAAGTGCATAATAATGAGTGCCGTCTTTTTGGGCTTCCATGTCATCCATAAAGGGATCTCCTCATAGGGAAACTCCCTCCAGCCCGGCAGATCCATATAATTTTATTGTCTTCTAGTAATTTTCTAGCCTTGAAGAGTTGCCTGTGTAAGGATCCCTGTGAGCCACATGTTGACTTAATTTTAAAATATGTTCTCTATATTTTGTTGTATTTTTATTTATTTTGTTAAGTATTTCTCAATTACATTAAAAAAAAAACACCTTGCCTTCCGTCTTAGAATTGATATAAGTAATTTGTTTTAAACCCTTAACTTCTGTCTTAGAATCAATACTGTGTAATGGTTCTAAGGCAAAAGAGTAGTAAGGGTTAGGCAATGGGGTGAAGTGACTTGCCCAGGGTCACACAACGGGGAAGTGTCTGAGGTCAAATTTGAACCCAGGACCTCTCACCTTGAGACCTGGCTCTCAATCCACTGAGCTACCCAGCTGCCCCCTCAAAGTGTCCCTTTGAAATGTGCACTTCTTCCCGTCCCCCACTTCCCACCAAGATCACACTCCTCATCCCCAAACCCTTACCCTGCTGAAAATGTAACTGAGACGGAGTTCCTTCTGGGCTCCTAGATATGATGGGGAGAAGAGGAAAACTGTCTGTGACTAGCCTTCTGAGGTGTTCTTGGAATAGTGATTCTTGGGTGAAAATATGAAGCAGACAAAGTTTGTTTACCAAGAGTCCCTCCTCCCTTCTCAGCATCCTCTTCACTCTAAGCATCTACTTTCATTTTAGACTTACTTGACCCCTCTGGCTCTACATTCTTGAAAAGAATTTATACTTTTTTCATTGGATCCTCATAAAATCCCTATAAGGAAAAGAAGTGAGATATTTTTATGCCCATTTTACAGCTAAGGAAACTGATGACATGAGAGAGATTAAGTGATTTGCCCCAAATCACAGAGAGCCAGAATTAGAACCTGGTCTTTTTCCACTGAGTCATCTCTGAAGAGCTGTGACTCTTTGGATAATCATCTGCCTTTGGTTTTCACAAACTTATGGGAGTTCTCTGCAGGAAAGAGATCCAGAAAGTTTAAGAAGCAGTGTTTATTTACTTTAAGAAACTTTGCTAGTATCTAGTGTTAATATAGATGATAACTGAGTAGAAAGCTGTCGCACTCACCTCAGAGACCTCGTACTCTGGCTAGAAAACAAAGCAAACGCCAAGAAGAAAATCAGAAAATGAGAGATGCAGTGCTATAGGGAAAAGAACGTTGAATCTGGAGTCAGGGGCTAGAGTTCAAATTCTAATTTGGATGCTAATATGACCCTTGGCAAATCCTTTTGTTGCTCTGTGTCTCTGTTTCCTCAACTAAAATAAAAGGGAAACAGAACCAGAAAAATGGGGACTTCTGAAGATGGGTTGGCTTTACGGAGGAGGGGGTCGATAATAGCTTCTGTTTTGGACATGGTGGATTTGAGCTGCCAATGGGCTATCTGTCGAAGATGCCCAGCAAGGCATTGGCAATGGAGGATAAAGGTTAGGAGAAAGGTGAGGGCTGGACAGGTAGGGCTGGGGCTCAAATGTATAGAGATGATCATTGAATTCATGGGTTCTGATGAAATCACCAAAAGGAGGGGAGGGGAGAGAGTAGACTTGACCCTCTAAGGACCTTTCCAACTCTACAGTCCATGGTCCAAATCGACTGCCAAACTGTGGGGGAGAAAGGAGTCGAGGCTAGAATTGTCACAAAATGCTTCTTGGCAGACAAATGGTTTGAATTTGTCTTCAGCCTGAAAGGACACATAGAATTGGAATGGGCAGCTAGGTGGCACAGAGGATAGAGTTTCGTGTCTGGAGTTGAGAAGATCTGAGTTCAAAGCTGGCTTCAGACACTTACTAGTTGGGTGATCCTAGGCAAATCCCTTAACCCTTTCTGTTTCCTCACCTGTCAAATGAGCTGGAGAAGGAAATGGCAAACCACTATGGTATCTTTGCTCAGAAAACTTCAAATGGGGTCATAAAGAGTCAGACAGGGACAGTTGGGTGGATCAGTGGATTGAGAGCCAGGCCTACAGATGGGAGGTACTGGGTTCAAATCTGAACTCAGACACTTTCCAGCTGTGTAACCCTTGGCAAGTCACTTGACTCCCCATTGCCTAGCCCTTACCACTCTTCTGTCTTGGAACCAATACACAGTATTGATTCTAAGACGGAAGGTAAGGGTTTTAAAAAAAATCCTGAAAGGCTAGAAGAAAACAAAGTATCAGACACAACTTAAAAAATATCTTCATGGCCTAGCACAGTACCTGGCACATACTGCATGCTTGATTAATGTTCATTGATGGATTAATTGATGAGCAAAGTCCCAATGGTGGGAATGAGATTGTGGACCTTGGGAGTGAAGCAGAAAAGTTTTTACTTACTATGAGAGATTCCAGGGTTCTCCCTGTTATCCAAGTTTTAGGCAGAGGAATGACATGATGATGAGAGGAAATGAATCTAGTTTCCGGGTGGTATACACTTTGCAGGATGGGTTAGAGCTGACAAAGACCAAAGTGGGGAGGATAGCTAGAAGCCACACTAGCAAGAGAGAAAACCAAAGCCCCAGTGGCCAGGAGTTAGTTAGGTGGCCAAGTAGATCTTGTTATGGCCTAATGGAGAGGCCACTGGACTTTGAGTCAGGAAGACATGTGCTTTAAATTCTGCCTCAGACCCAAGCTGTATCTGAGGCACAGCCCCTGGACAAGTCACTTTACTGACTCTTTGGGTCTCCATTTCCACATCTATAAAATGAAGTTAATGAAAAAACCCTACCTTGCAAGATTGTTGTGAGAATAAAATTAAATCATATGTCCTTTGCATATTTAAAAATGCTAAATAAATGTGATCTTATGTCTTCTGGAAGATGCTAAAGGTGGTAAAAGAGATGATAAGAAGACTAGAGACTTTAAGAATTAAAGTGTGGGGGCAGCTGGGTGACTCAGTGGATAGATAGAGCACCAGATCTGAAGACAAGGGGTCCAGGGTTCACATCTGGCCTCAGACCCTTCCTAGCTGTGTGACCCTGGGCAAGTCACTTAACCTCCATTGCCTAGCCCTTACACAGTACTGATTCTAAGATGGAAGGTAAGAGGTTAAAAAAAAAAAGTAGAGTGAGTCTAGTTCAAGTTGAGAAATAGGCAAAGTTTATCATCAGGTCTCTCTCTTGCTAAAACCCTTTTCAGTGCCTCCTAACCCCCTACATAGGATCCAGGGGCTCTCACATTACCTGAGGTTTGCTGGACCTTTTTCCTCCAGCCAACCTTCAGCCTATCCTTTCTAAGGATAAGAAAAACAAACATTTATTAAGTTCTTACTATGTGCTGGACACTGAAATCTTTTGATCCTTACAATAACCCTAAGAAGTAGGTACTGTTTTTATTCCCATTTTATAATTAAGGAAACTGAGGCAAAGAGATTAAGTGCCCAAGGTCTGGACATGGCTAGTAAGTGCCTGTGGCAGAATTTGAACTCAGGTCTTCCTTGGCTCCAGGTCCAGAGCTCTATCTGCTGTGCTACCTAGGGGTCCTTATTCGTAACCTTTCCTTCTCCTCCATCTTGTTTTAATATTTACAGATCTTGTCTGACTTTCTGGAGACCTTCTTAGGTAACCACTCTTTAATCTAAAAAATTAATCAGAGCTGAGTTGTCAATATGTGCCAATAGGATCCTCCTCCCCAACATATTTGCTATGATGCTATAAAGCTTTTGGGTGGTGAGGGATTCTAATAATGGGAGTTTCATGCACATGCTTTTGAGGGAAGCCTTTAGAGGAGAAGATCACACTGGGCAAGTGCCTACATTGCTCATGTATAGGGCTAGGACATCTTCCAGAGAGAAGTGATGAACCAGGAGGCATGATGGACTGAGGAATCTGGGTTCATATACCACCTCAGATACATCTTAACTGTGTGATGTTGGATTACTCCCTTAACTCTTTTAGACCAAGTTTTCTTATCTGTAAAATGAGGAGGGGGAATGGTGAACTAGATGGCCTTTAAGATCCTTTCCATCTTTGGATCTATGGTCCAATGCTGTGTGTTAAGTCTAGGATCATTCATGGACTCTCTCTCTCTCTCTCTCTCTCTCTCTCTCTCTCTCTTTCTTTCTTTCTCTCTTTCTCTTTCTCCCTCCCTCCATCTCTCTTCTTCTCTCTACTCTTTTCTCTCTTCCCTTTTCTCTCTCACTCCTTCCATCCATCTCTCTCTTACTCTCCTCCCTTCTCCCCTTCTCTTTTTCTCTCTTCCTTTTCTTTTCCTATCCATCCATTTTTCTCTCCCCTCCATTTTCTCTCTTCCTTTCTCTCATCCTTTATCCATCTGTCTCTTTCTTCTTCTCTTCCACTCTTTCTCTGTCTCTTTCTCTCTCCCTATTTTCTTCTTTTCCTTTCTCTATCCCTCCATACATCCATCTCCCTTCTTCTTTCCCTCCTCTCTCTCTCCTTATCTTTCCTTCTCCTTCTTTGTCTCCTCCTTCCTTTCTCCTCTCTCTCTCTCTCTCTCTCTCTCTCTCTCTCTCCCTCTCTACCACCCCCCTTTGGGAGGGATGGAGACATAAGCATCTTTGAGGAGGGTTGGTCCAGTGTCTTTGCTGAGACACTGCATAGGGCATCTTGCCTGTTTGGGAGGCCCCAGGAGAGCTTATTGGGCCACTTTGGCAGGGAAATGAAACAAACTGAATGAGATGTGAAAATCTAAGGACAGCTGTTGTTGGACCAAATATAGCGAAGTGTTTGGGCCATTTTTTCCATTGAATTTCTTGTCAAATAATTACAGCTATTTATATAAGCCCCCAAAGCAGACCATGGGTGAGGATTGTTAATGATTTATTCTAGATGTTCACAAAACTTGTATATCTTCCAGGACCTGACTCAGGCCCTCGTCACGCAAGTACAAACAGTGGTCTGAAGGGTGCTTTGCTTGGAGGCTCAGGAGGGTGAAGTCATGCCCACGCTTCCCCTCCACCCCTGTGGATGGAATCACTTCCAGGAAGGACTTTGCCTAATGTCACAAGCCATGGTTCTCTTGCTGATATGTCAATACAGAAGTCTAGAGGCAATGTGAACCTTAGAGAGGTTCTTGCAGAGCCGACCTTTTGGTTTGGACTGAAGCCTATCATTTTATTGGTGTAGGGAATGCCTGGTGCAGAAATTCCTTTTCTGACAGGCCTGGCTGGGCCTTTTCTGAAGAGCTACAAAGAAGGCAGAACACCTGGTTATGACTAAAAAGGGTGACCATAACAACAGCAAAAACAACATCCAGGCCCCAACCCCAGAAGTTCGATGACTCAGAGTCAGTATCCTGGATGGCACCCCAAAGCAACCCAGAGGCCTCTGCTCAACAGTTGATAGAAAGCAAGAAGAAATGGCAGGTTTTCTGCCTTCATATGATCCTTTCCCCTGCCTCCTTCCCCACTGATATGCTCAATACTTCTGTATTTCAGAAGACACCTATACCTCAGAGGAGACCGTAGACCAACAACCAGTCTTGCTGAGAGTGATGGACACTGCAGATCAGGTAACACTAAGGAACTCCTCCCTGCCATCTAAGAACTAGCTTGTCCTCAGGGTGGTAAAGAGCCTGGGATAATAGATTCAGAGCTGGAAGTTGATTTAATTCAACCATTTTTTACAGGCAAAAAAGTGAAGCCCAGAACAGTCATTGAGCCCTTTCTTGGCCATCTTTAGTGAAAGGGAACTCATTATTTATCAAGACAAAAGAGTGACTTGCCCAAAGTCTTATTCATAATAAGTGACAGAGCCATGATTCAGTCCTGTGCCCTCTAAGAAGTCTTTGGGGGTGGGAAGCTAGGTGGCTCCATGGATAGAGAGCCAGGCCTAGAGATGGAAGGTCCTGAGTTCAAATCTGGCCTCAGACATTTCCTACCAAGCTGTGTGACTCTGGGCAAAGTCACAGCCCTGTTTGCCTAGCCCTTTCTCTTCTGTTGGAGGAGGAGGAGGAGGAAGAGTGGTTAGAGCACAAGATTCTGGTCCTTTTCAGCCTCCACATGTATGTAATCTTGAACAAGGTCCTGACCCTCCCTTGTGAGGCTTCATGGTCTAGATGGTCTATTAAGGTTCTTTTCTGGCTCTTATATTCTACATTTGAATATTGTGACCCCTTGAGAGTTAATGTTCTATATTCTAACATTCTATATTCTAAGGGCTTTGTCATCTCTACTAGTCTATGTTCAAAAATCCCTTCTGCTCTAAAATTCTTTTTTTTTTAAACCCTTACCTTCTGTCTTGGAGTCAATGGCTCTAAGGCAGAAGAGTGGTAAGAGTAGGCAGTGGGGGTTAAGTGACTTGCCCAGGATTACACAGCTGGGAAGTGTCTGAGGCCAGACTTGAACCTAGGACCTCCCATCTCTAGGCCTTAAAATTCTTTTTTTTTTTAAAGTCATGTCTGACTCTTCATGACCCCATTTGGGGTTTTCTTGTCAAAGATACTGCAGTGGTGCCATTTCTTTCTCCAGCTCATTTGATAGATAAGGAAACTGAGGCAAGCAGAGTAAGGTGACCTCCCCAGGACCACACAACAAATAAGTGTGTCCAGTATCACACAGAAAGTAAGTGACTGAGGTCAGATTTGAACTCAGGATGATGAATTTTCTTGACTCTAGGCCCAGCATTCTATTCACTGTGCCACCCAGCTGCCCTCTAAAATGCTATATTATTTTAAACGCAATATTAGGGGGCACTGGGTGGCTCAGTGAACTGAGTCAGGTCTAGAGATGGAAGATCCTGGGTTCAAATCTGGCCTCAGATACTTCCCAGCTGTGTGACCCTGGGCAAGTCACTTGACCCCCATTGCCCACCCTTACCACTCTTCCACCAAGGAGCCAATACACAGAAGTTAAGGGTTAAAAAAAAATGCTAGCTATCATCATCATCATTATAAAATTAAAGTGTAATTATATATTAATATTATGCATTACATCATATTATACTATCATTGTATTCATTGTTATACAATTATATAATAGCATATCAATAGAATATAGGATTATATGTAGTATCGTATTAATTCTCTTGCCAAAGAGACATGTTCTGTTTGATCCCAAAAGGCAGAACAGAAGGACTAAGTGAAAATTGCAGAGAGGTAAATTAAGGCTTAACTTAAGGAAAACATCCCTAACCATTAACCTCAGAGCTACCCCAAAGGGGGATGTAGTACTTTGGGACTAGAGACCAAGGCTGGCCCACTGCTTGCCGAGTATGTTGTAGTGGGAATTCTTGGTAAAACGTGGGTTGGACTAGCTGTCTTCTGAGGTCCTTCCCTGCTCTAAGATTCTGGGCTTCTGCAGCCTCCCCTTTCTGTCCCCGTCAAAGGGACTTTGCGAGCCACACAGGAATCTTTAAACGGGTCCCTGGAACAAGCGAAAGTTGTCAGTTGTCTGTCCCTAGCGAGTTCTCCATGGAGCAAGGTTACATCCAACGGGCCACCCGCTGCTGCCCGTGGATGCTCAGGTCCCAGAGTTGGTGACATCAGAGCCTTTGGCCGCTGGCCCTCAGGATCTGGTGTCGCCTCTTCCCCGGCAGCAGAGGGGACAATGGCCCCTTTCATGCCAGGCCAAATCCAGATTCAAATGTTCCTTTGAAATGGGCTCGGCTGGGGAACAATGTACAAAGGGAGGAGAGATAGGGCCAGGGTAACTCAGGTGAGGGCTGGGGACGTGGCCCCTTCCCATCTCAGACGGAGGCCTGAGGCCACCCCATGTGTCATCCGCTTCTCTCTCTGACCCCCAGGATGTTCCCAGAAACTGTAAGCGCTACCTAAGCTGGGCGCAAGCCTTCCTCATCGTCTACAGTATTGATGACAGGAGAAACTTTGAGGGCTGTAGCCAATACCTGGAGATCATCAGCCACCACGCAAAGGAGACCCAGCATGACTACCCCGTGCTGCTTCTGGGGAACAAGCTGGACATGGCCCAGTACCGGTACGGACCTGTAATCTATTTGTCTCTCTCCAGCAGCCAGATAGAAGTTTTCAGTGGCAAATCTGATGGACTCAGGTGGAGACGAGGCTAGGAGGAAGGTCCTTTGGTTACTGTGCTCTCTGATTCGTAGACAGTGCACACTAGGTGGGCATGGCCATAGTTATGGAGTAGTATGTCCCCAGACCATCTGAAGAATAGAGAAATCTAGGGGCAGCTACGTAGCACAGTGGGTAGAGCTTCAGGTCTGGGGCTGGTAGGACTATAGCTCAAATCTGGTCTCAGACACCTTCTGGCTGTGTGACCCTGGGCAGATCGCTTAACCCCCGTTGTCTAGCCCTTACCGTTCTTCTGTCTTGAAATCTTTGTATCAATTCTAAGACAGAAAGTAAGGTTTGAAAAAAAAATTACATCCCAGGTTACTTTAAGAGGATATAGGTATACACTCTCCTACCTTGGAACCAATACACAGTATTGGTTCTAAGACAGAAAGTTAAGGGTTTAAAAAAAATAAAGAAAAAAATAAAAAATAGATGAGAAGATACATGTATGCTCCCAGAATGGCACTATGTAAACTTTGAGAAATCATGGTAAATAAGAAGATATGCTAGAAGGGGGAAGTTGTTCCCATTTGCAAAAGGGGGAAAAGAATGGATCCTGGAAACTACCCATTGACAGGCTTGAAAATTCTGTAAAACAGTTAAAAATAGATATAGACATACAGCCTCAGCCACTTCCCAGCTGTGTGACCCTGGGCAAGTCACTTGACCCCCATTGCCCACCCTTACCAATCTTCCACCTATGAGACAATACACCGAAGTACAAGGGTTAAAAAAAATAGATATAGACATAGATATAGACATAGATGTGAACTTATCCCATCTATATTGCAGCACTCTCTCAATTTGGAAAACTAGAGTAAAATTTTTTGGTCCTCCCTTTGTATCAGAGAAGTTTGAATTTTTTCCTTTTCATTCATGGGGTGTTTATAGTAAAATTTTAGTATATGGTCATAGGCTACATAGTTTCTAAACGTTTTCTATATCATTTATGGCCTCCACAAAATTACTCCAAAATTCCATTTAATTTCTTATGCTGACCCATGACATATTGAAACCACGATGGGGAAAGTCATGATGGGGATGAAATAAATGTATTTAGAAACCTCCCTGACTTTAAGAATATAGTGCAATGAGCACAAAGTGCCAACATGCATTCGTGAATTAGCTTCCTTTTCTTTTAGGAAAGAGTCACTGGGTTGGAAGATAAGGGTGATGCCAGAGACAGTGTAACTTGACTTTAGCCAAGCATGTCACAAAGTCTATCATGTTATCCCCCCGGATAAGAGATGAAGTGGATGATAGATAGTGCTATTAAATGTACTGCTTGTCTTTCTGAGGAGAGGCAGCTCTCATGTGCTGGCACAAACACAGAATTTGGAATCAAATAGTTGGAGTTCCATTTCCAGTCCTGCTACCTGTATAGCCTTAGACAGATCAATCATCTTTTCTGGGCCCGTTTTCTCCCATGTATCAAAAGGAGGTTGAGTTAGACCAGGGGAAGGTAAACTCTGGCCTTAGGGACAAATTTGTCTTGCCTTCTGATTTTGAACAGTTGGTGAGCTAAGGATGGTTTGTACATTAAAACAAACAAACAAAAAAAAACTTACCTTCCATCTTAGAATCAATACTAAGTATCAGTTCCAAAGCAGAAGAGAAGTAAGGGCTATAAATTGAAATCAAGTGACTTGCTCAGGGTCACATAACTAAGAAGTCTCTAAGGTAAAATTTGAATCCAGAACCTCTTGTTTCTAAGCCTGGCTTTCAATCCACTAAGCCACCTAGCTGCCTTGTTTTTTACATTTTTAAATAAAACATGTTATATTTTTAAATGTCAGAACCATTCTTGATTCACCACCAATTCAAAATCCAATGACACAGGCAGCTCCGTGCCATTGGGATTAGAGCTCCAGGGGTGAAGTCTGTAGGACTTGTAGGACCTGGGTCTGTAGCCCCAAACCCTTTCACCTAGTCCTTGCCCTTCAATCTTAAAAGTTGTTACTGAGATAGAAAGTAAGGGTTTAAAAAAATCTGATAGCAGGCTAGAATTGACCCAGGGGCCATAGTTTTCAGTCTCTGTGTTAGACCCTCTCTAAGGACCCTTCCAGATATTAAGCGCAGAGTGCCACAAAGGTCTTTTCTGAATAGATACATAGATTTGGAGCTGGAAATCTAGAAGTTATCTAATCCAACCAATCCCTCATTTGACAGATTAAGAAACTGAGACTCAGATAGGGTAAATAACTTGCCCAAAGTCACCCAGCAACCTCTCTTGTCTTGTCTCTTTCCTGTTCAATAATTTTATCAGTGATTTAGATGAGAGCACAGAAGGCATGCCCATGAAATTAAAATTTTGATTAATATCCTTTGTTTTATATCTTTTATATCACCTTTATGTGTGAATATGTCCCTCCCTCTCCCCTACTTGTCAATTGTGTAACAAAGAATTTTTTTAAAAGCAGAGTCTGCCAATATGTGCAATGTTCTCACATTTCTGCCAAGAAGGGAAGTCATGCCCATCAAATTTTCAGATGAAAAGCAAATTTTTTCCTCAGAGAGCCCAGAGCTGTGAAGGATTTTGGATAGAATAAATGTTGGAATCAAGAGTAATAGGCTAGACAGCTAGGTAGTTAAGTGGAGAGAGAGCCAGGCCCAGAGATGGGAAATCTTGGTTTCAAATCTAGCCCATAGACATTTTCTAGCTGTGTGACCCTGGGCATGTCCCTTAACCCCAATTGCTTGGCCTTTACCACTCTTCTATCTTAGAACCAATACTTAGTATCCATTCTAAGATGGAATGTAAGGGTTTAAAAAAAAAGATTAATAGGCCAATCCTAACCCTTACTCTAAATTTGTGCCTCCAATTCTAACTTGAATGGAATGAAACCAATAATACAAGGTCTATTGGAGGAAATATAAAATTCTGGATTTAGAAGCAAAAAGTTAGTTACCCAGTTTTAAGAATGAGAGACCTGGCTTGGTGATAGCTCATGTGAAGAAGTCTAAGGGATCTAGTGTGGTGGATAGAGTGCTATGCCTGAAGTAAGGAGGATTCTTCTTCCCAAGTTCAAATCTTCTATCACACTTCTGTCACACTAATTGTGTGACCCTGGATAAGTCACTTAACCTGTTTGCCTTGGTTCTCATCTGTCAAATGATCTGGAGAAGGAAATGGCAAACCACTCCACAATCTTTGCCAAGAAATACTCAAATGTGGTCATGAAGAGTCAGACACGACTAAAATGACTGAACAATGAAACTTAATATAACCAACATTGTGATATAGCCACTTGAAGAAAACTAATAGTCCATCAATAGAAGTATGATATTTAGGTTACAGATAATAATAATAATAATAATAACAATAAAAGCTTCCATGTATATAGCACACTGTGTGCCAGCACTGTGCTAAATCTTATCTGACTTGCACAACAACCTTGGGAGGTAGATGCTACTATTATTCCCATTTCACATATGAGGAAACTGAGGCAAACTGATTAAGTGATTTGCCCAGGGTCACATAGCTTATAAGTATCTGAAGCCATAACTGAACCTAGGTCTTCCCAACTCTAAGCCCAGTGCCCTATCCATTGTGTCACTTCACCTCACACATCATGTGATGGTAGTCCTTTGGCACTCTCTTCTCATCAGATAACATCTTAAGTTCTGTGTTTAAGTCTGGAATCTACCTTTTAGCAAGGGCATTATAAAAATGAGAGATGGTGAAGAAAGATCTAAAATAATGTCTTATGAAAAATGGTTGCTGGAACAAGGGATGTTTAGTCTGGAGGAATGATGACTAAGGAAAGGAAGACATAACAGCTCTTTTGACATATTTGAAAAGACTATCTCATATAAAAGCTTTGGGAAAGGCAGCATGGAGTAACATAAAGAAACAGATAGACTGGGGCAACTAGGTAGCACAGTAGATCTAGAGCATCATGTCTGGAGATAGGAAGACCTGGGATCAACTCTGGCCTCAGATACTTCTTAGTTAGGTGACCCTGGATAAGTCACTTAACCCCAATTGCCTAGTCCTTGTGTTTCTACCTTAGAGAAAGTAAGGGAAAAG
>NC_058131.1:573568708-573600514 GCF_016433145.1 Gracilinanus agilis
CATGGCCCCACGGAGGACCAGAGACCCAACAGGAGGGTGTGTGGCACATAGTAGGGGCTTGACTGAAACACAACGTCCGCCCCATCATTTGGGGTTAAAACGGACTTTCAAAGGATGGCTTGGAAAGAAAATAATAAAGTTCATGGTGATAGCATTCAATATGAGGAAATGTGGAAAAAGGAAGAGCCTTCCATTAAAAGCAAAAAACAAAAAACAACCTCTTACCTTCTGTCTTAGAATCAATACTAGGTATCTGTTCCAAAGCTGAAGAGCAGTAAGGGCTAAGCAATTGGGGTTAAGTGACTTGCCCAGGGTCACACAGCTAGGACACATCTGGGGTCAGATCTCCAGGCCAGGCTCTCTACCCACTGAGATATCCACTAGCTGCCCCAAGGGCCTTTGTTTTTGCTTAGATGATAGTGAAAGAATTTACAGATTGACTGTACATGGATATCTGAAGCTCTTCTTTTTTTGTTGTTTTGTTTGTTTGCTTGTTTTTGTTTAGCATTCATTTCTAAAGTTACCCCATTCTATTCCATCCTTCAGTCACTTAGCAGATCCCAAAGAGGATCTTCCAATATCCTTACTCAGGATACAGCCTCCTATTGAAGTCATGTTAACAATTGGGAGAAAAAAAACTTAGTGAAAATAATATCCAGAACTAAAAATAATACATTGATGACCCACAGAGCAAGCATCATTCAAAGTACCATTATTGAAACTGGTTTAGATTAAGAAATGCATTATGTGAAATCATAGATATGCTTAGGCAGAACTCTGATCCTTAAAACATTCTTTGTCAATAAAACTATTATTTTTCCATAAGTTTTTTGGCATTGCCTCTATAGCTTAAGGACAGTATGAAAGAGACTCGTGAGGAATGTACGTCCTCGGGGTCAGGCCACTTTTGGCTGTGCCTTTCTGTATATACAGTTCGTTGCAGTTTGGTTCACATCTGTGTGCATTTAACTATTTGAATACATAGGCAAGTTTGGTTAAACGCTTCTGGAAACATTTTAATAAAGAATTCTTAAAGAAACATTTTAGTTTGTGATTTATCTTTTAGTTTTGCTTAAATATAAAATATCTGGCCCCCTAGCTAGTGTCTATTAACAGTCTTTGGCCATAATGATGTTTTTAGCAGAACTTTGTCGGTTTTAACTTAACCCACCAAGCAGGCACCTGGTATTGAAAATATTTCCTTGGTTTTCATTTTTCGGCCCACCATAAGAAATCCCACTAGATGCCAGCCTCTGAGGACTCTGGGGAAATGACTATATCAGCCTCTTTCGATTCAATCATCGCCTCTTCTGGGTTTTGGCTTTCGAAGAGCAATGTTTCCTTTAAAATATTCAAGCTGTTATCATCTTTTGCTGACACAGAATCCTTGTTGTTTATAGTCTGAACAGAGGGTTTGATTTCCACTGTTTGTTTATCGTGGGAATTCATCTTCCGATTTCTAAGAAAAAGGGAAAAAAAGAAACAACTGAGACTGAATACTCCTTATTCTCTGACTCTAGACAGGTAGGTTAGGAGATGTTCAAGTTATCAGCTCAGAGGGCTTCTCCTCTGATATAGGTAGAGATCCAGATTGGCTTTGTCATATATGTGGCTTCAAGTGTAAACTGAACATTTTGTATTCCAGCAGAGATAATGGCAGGCAGGATGAATAGAACTGTCAATGGTGACACAAGAGATTCTTCTTTTGAAGGGGCTCTCTCACCAATTTCTTCCTTTCCATTCATTCCTAATGCCAGTACAGCAGACCAGGCCTTCATTACTTCTCCAAATTATTATAATTATCTGAGTCTCTCCTCCTTTCAGAGTCCTACAAACTATATACAGCCAAGCTAATCTTGCTAAAATATCATTTTACCCACACTGGTGCAAAGCGGGGTGAGCATTTGCTAGACAGATCCTCCCCCAGTAGGCAGAGCCTCCCAGTCTAACATTTACTCAGCAAATATTCATTGAGTTTCTACTGTATATAAGGTGCTGTGGGGATCATAAGGAGTGAGGAATATTTAACATAAAATTAAAGTTTAGACAAACATACAAATAAAAATGACAAAGTAGGGGGCAGTTGGGTGGCTCAGTGGATTGAGAGCCAGGTCCAGAGGTCCTAGGTTCAAATCTGGCCTCAGACACTTCCCAGCTGTGTGACCCTGGACTAGTCACTTAACCCCCATTGCCTAGCCCTTACTGCTCTTTTGCCTTGGAACTAATACCCAGTATTGATTCTAAGATGGCAGGTGTTATATTCATAATCTGGGAAGTGATGGATGCCACCTTGACTGACAAGGATGGCAATTGGAAGACTCGGAATGTTCCCAGGTGCCGTGAGCCGGGGCAAATGTCGGTTGGCTCCACAGTATAGATACCCCTGACAGCCACTTTGAGGAGGTTCTCTGGAGGTCTCTGGACAGGAGTCTCTGGACTGGGAAATCTCGGAGCAGGTGGTGAAGGGTGGAAGGGAGGTCTATGAAGAAGAGGGTCGGAATATCTCTGAAGCTATTTCCTGATAGACTGTGAGAGCTAGTGCATCACCAACACTAATAGTGAGAAAGCTGAGAGAATAAGATCATCAATACAGCTGCATCAATAGCTTCCCTATTCTCTGGCTTGGCTGTGGCCAGGCCTGGCCAGGGAGTGGGAGTGAGCAAATCTCCAGCTTTCACTTGGTCAATAGCCTCCAGTTCTGATTGTCAACTAGTTTATAGATAATAGATCAATAGGGTCTCCAAGCCCCAATCCTAGTCCTTGTTATCCTTTCCCTGAGTATAGAGAAAGAGTGTTCAACAAGTACCTTTGTGAGTGGTTTATATCTCAGCCCTTGGGAAGGGAGTCAAACGCAGTCAGATCTCAAATGTTATCCAAGGCAAATCAATAGCCCAATATTAATCTATCCAACCCTAGGTTGGACCTGTAAAGGTTACCCATCTATCTAACCTCTCGAGGGTCCTTCCTGGGCAACTGTTAGAGAGAAAGGGAAAAATTACAGCAGCTATCAAGGGTGATCGGAGTTGGTGTTCCTCCATCACCTGCAGCTGAGAATACAGATAGATACATCAATATCCTTGTACATCTATGCATTCTCCTTTGGTCCCCTTTGTGTTTATAACAAAGGTAAGGGTTAAAAACAATGACAAAGTAGAAAGCAAAAGAATAATTTGATCTCAGACACTTACAACTTGTGTGACTCTGGACAAGTCACTTAATCCCAACTGCCTAGCCCTTACTGCTCTTCCACCTTGGAACTGATACTTAGTACTAATTCTAAGACAAAAGGGAAGAGTTTTTTTTAAAAAAAAAAAAAAAGGAAGATAGACTATTAAGAAGTTCAAAAAGTTCTATGGAGGTTCAAAAGCAAGAGTGATATAATAATATGTATTATATACATATATCATATGTATTATTAATAAGTATTATATAAAATGTAGCAGGGTTATAATGATTAACTATCAATGATAGGAGAATTTAATAAGCTATGCCCCACCCATAAGTAGGTATTTAATAAGTGACCATTGGATTGGAAGTCATTGGTTGATGACTTCATGGCAAAACTTTTGATTAGCTATTAATGATATCGATTAATATTAATAACTGACATTTGTCATCGCTGCTGTTTCCCAAAGTGCCAAACATACATGATTATTTCATCTTCACAACAATCCTGTCAGGTCAAGTACCACAGGCCCCATTTTACAGATCCTGAATTTGCCTTTGGTTACATCACTACTGAGTTCCAGAGCTGAGATTTTGAACCTAGCGTTCTTGGACTTCCATTTCTAGGATTCTTTTTAACATACCACATTGCTTCTAAATATCACAAATTGATGAGTTTATAACAGATGACCTTTCAAAAGAAGAATCTCTTGTTCCACCACTGACAGATCTATTCATCCCACCTGACATTTTCTTTGCTGGAAAGTTTACACTTGAAGCCACTTACTTGACAAAGCCAATCTGGATCTCTATCCACATCAGAGAAAAGGACCCTGACTGGCTCATCCCATCTTTTTCTTCTTCTTTTTTTTAAACCCTCGCTTTCTTTCTTGGAATGGAAATGAAGTATCCATTCTAAAACAGTAAAGGTATAAGAGCAATGCAATTGGGGTTAAGTGACTTGACCAGGGTTAAACAGCTAGGAATTATCTGAAGCTGGATTTGAACCCAGGACATTCTGACTCCAGGTCTTGTGTTCAATCCACTGTTTTACCTAGCTGCCCCTCATCTCATCTTTTTATTCTGCCTCTTCCACCCCTCCATTGAACAAAAATATCTTTTACATAATCAGCTCTCAAAAAATATCTTTTGAATGAATGAATCAGCTACTTCAACCTATCATGACATCCATCACTTGTCATTAGAATCTAGTCATTATTAACGAAGCTGTGGAGTGTTATGATTTTTTAAAAGCCTAGGAGTCTCAATTAAATTATATTTTGAATAAGTGATAGTGAGTATAATCTTGGAAAAGTTTTAGTTTTTCCCTTTAATCTTTTCCTCTCTCTCTCATTTTACAGTGCTATAGGGATTATAACTAAGGGTAATTTGAGTAGCATCATTTCATTTACCATGGGGCAGCTAATAGAGAGAATGTTGGGCCTGAAGTCAGGAAGACCTGAATTCAAATCCAGCCTCAGATACTTTCTAGCCATGTGACTCCTGAGCAAGTCAGTTAACCCTGTTTGCCTCAGTTTCCTCATCTGTTAAATGAGCTGAAAAAGGAAATGGCAAACTACTCCAAGAAAACCCCAAGTGGAGTCACAGAAAGTCAGACATACCTGAAATACCTAAACAACAAACATTTCATTTATTGTAGGCTCAATCCTGAGAAGCACTTGATGGTAGTATATTCCCAGGTCTAAATTATAGGCAGGAACCAAGAGAGGTCAACCAGGGTCTAGAACAGTGGTTCCCAAACTTTTTTGGCCTACCGCCCCCTTTCCAGAAAAAATATTACTTAGCGCCCCCTGCCACATACTATCACCAACCCCTTACAGTTATTCACCGCTCTCCTGGATCGCTGCAGCACCCACTAGGTGGCAGTGGCACCCACTTTGGGAATCACTGGTCTAGAATAAGATTTTCCCAGGAAAAGTCACCTTAATTCTCTTTAAACATACACACACACACACACACACACACACACTTAGAACCACATTTCTTGAAGATAGCCTGAGCTTAAATATTAAGTTTCTAACCTGTTTGCCATGATATTCCTCCCCAGAAGGAAAACACTCAGAATCAATACTGCAGAAGAAAGGACAAGGACAGCAATATTCCATGGTGTTGCTGTAGAAGAAAAGAAAATGAAACATTTCCTACTCAGTCTTTTAGTAGGTAGGGTCTAGTGCAGGGGTTGGCAACCTTTTTGGCCGTGAGAGCCATAAACGCCACATTTTTTAAAATGTAATTTCATGAGAGCCATATAGTGCTCACAGTGTGCTCCTGTAACAGTGCCTGAAAAAAAATTGACTTTATGGCTCCTGCAGAAAGAGCCATATCTGGCCCTCAAAAGAGCCAGATATAGCTCAAGAGCCATACGTTGCCGACCCCTGGTCTAGTGTTTGGGACCCAACACCACACCATTTCCAATCTGTTGATAAGGCAGCCCAGTGGCACAATGGATGGGGTATAGGGTGTGACATCAAGAAGATTCATCTTCCTGAGTTCAAATCTGGTCTCTGACAATCATTGCCAGGGGTTGCTCTGGGAATTTTCTCTGTTTGTCCTCTGTGCCTAGAATGTTCTTCTTCCTGGGATCTGGCAGTAGACCTTCCTTTCTTCCTTTAAGTTCCAACTAAAATCCTACCTTCTATAGAAAGCTTTTTCCAACCTCTTGTCATTCTATTACTTTCCTTTTGTTGATTATTTCCAATTCATCCTGTATATAGCTTGCTTTGTATATATTTGTTTTGTATAAATCTTAGAAGAAAATGTATGTTTTGTAATCTATAATGTAAAGTTTAAATTCTTTTGAGAATAATTTCAGGATAAGGATCCTACCATCTCCCCAAAATCCAGATGACGAACTTGTTTGGTGAAGACACTATGAAGATGTCTGAAAAGCCTTCACTGTACCATGAAGACCAAATTTTTAACTTTGGGGTGCAGTTGATTGAACTATGGGGAGTTGAAATTGAGTTGTATGTATTGTTTTAATTGTACACTGTTATACCAATAGGGGACTGCCCCCGAATTGGTTTTTTGTCAATGCGGCTAATTTTAACCATTTGTTCATCTATTTCTTTTATCCCCCAAATTCCTAAATTTTAGAAGTTGTCTATTTTTACAGGTCCAGCAAAGAAAAAGGACTAACCTTTTTTTTGCCGGACCTCACGGGGAATTGTAAAAGTGAAATTTGGGAGATGCCATCTTTAAGTGTATATATATGTATTTTCTGGACACAGGAATGTAAAAGTGAAATTTGGGAGATGCCATCTTTACGTGTATATATATATGTATTTTCTGGACACGGGGAAATTATCAAACTACATTTCCCATGGTCCAACGGGTTTCCGGTTCCGGTTCTTTGGGCGTGGGGAGGCCTACGTCTCCACGCAGGGAAGAGTTTATAATCTCCTGGGTTAGGAGGGAGTGGTCTCTTGGCCAGCAGACTAGGGAGGAGACAGGAGACAGTAATGGCGAGGGCAGCGGTTTTAAATTCTTACAAGTGCGTGGTCTAATAACTTTATCTATCAGCATGGCTTTAATTAAAATACTAATTTATATATTTATAGCAGCCTTTATCATTTTTCATATTTATAGTTTGCATGTTGGCTACACTATTAGACTGTAAGCTCCTCAAGGTCAGGGACTGTTTACTGTATTTCCAGCCTGGCACATTTATCATTGTTGTTCAATAGCATCTGACGCTATGTGACCCATGGAAAAAGCCATGGGGTTTTCTTGGCAAAGACACTGGAGTGGTTTGCCATTTCCTTTTCCTGTGTGTCTCCATTTTACAGATGAGGAAGTGAGGCAAATAGGGGTTAAATGACTTGCCCAGGGTCACAGAGTTAGTAAGCATCTGAGACCAGATTTGAACTCAGGTCTTCTAAAAATAAACCAAAATAGGATCCATAAACGGGAAAGTCTTAGCAACAATAATGTATGATGATCAACTGAGAATGTCTTAACCATTATCAACAAGGCAAGGATCTAGAACAACTCCAAAGGGCTCATGATGAAGGAAAGGATACCCACCACCATAGAAGGAACAGATGGAGTCCAAATACAGATTGAAGCATATTACCTGCCTTTCTGAGAGGGGGGTGAGTGGGAGGGAGGGACCGTGGATTGAAAAAATGCCAGAAAACAGATATTTTAAATTATATCAACATACAATCTGGAAAATTTTAAATTTAAATTTAAAAAAAGACAATAAGGAGTTGTCTGCACTGTTATTACATGTCCATTCATAAAGCTCCAACTGGACCATATGAAGAACAAAATTAGGTATTATTCCTGCCTCTGGATTGTTGTGGAAATTTGACCTAATTAGTTCCCCAAGTCTTTCCTTCTGAGACTAAGCCAAGAACTCACAGTCCTCAGTCCGGTAAAACCACAGTATTTCCTCCAGCTCTTCTTTTGACCAGCCAGGTCCAGGCATGGCCTCGACCTGCCCATCGCTGCTATCCATGTTGATATGTTCCTGGTGTGGACACTTTTGCAGATTCCTCTGGCCTATTTGTTGCCCAATGGGTCACTCGGAGCTTTGACTGAAGTCCTAAAGGTTTGCCTAGATGAACCTGAGGCTGCTGGAGAGAGAATGGCTTTGCAAGTTGATTCCTGAAGTCTTCCCACTCTCTTATCTAAATTTCGTTGGCTGAGGTATCTGGTTCCAGAGACAGAGGCCTAAAGAGAAAACAATTAACAACAAAAAGGGAGGTCTTATTGTAAATTTGACAGAGTATTAAAACAGCCAAATAGTGCAGTGGATAGAGCGCCAAGCCTGAAGTCAGGAAGACTTCCTGTGTTCTAATCTAGTCTCAGATGTTGCGGGGTACTAGAGTTGAACCCCCAGAGTTTGGGAAGGATACCTTTTGCAAAAATGCAAGACTCCAAAGCTTAGCTTAAAAATAAAAAAGAGAAATGTATTCATTTAGAAAGTAACGTTGAATATGGCCAGGAGGATAGCAAGGTGGAATAGCAAGATGGGGAGCCATTACTTGGGAGGACAGCATGGATGGAAAAGCCGTCCCCCAGACGACATCAATTCTGGGGATTTTATTCTCTTTACAACAGTGGAGACATGACTCTGTGCCACAGTGAAGATGTTACTCTAGTGTGGTAAATACTCAGGCAAATGGGGGTGGGGTGGGGTTTGGTCATCTGGGTCTGCCTAGAGACATAGTGGGTGACCTTCATAGTTTAGGGGACAGAAGGATGTCTGAGATACAACTTGATGATATCAAGGAGGTGTATCTCTCCATCCATCTCAAATCTACAGGAAGATTCAAGGAGGATAATTCTTTCAGGGTCTTATAGGAGTTATCAGATTGTTTTGGGTTCGGAGTCACAAGGATAGAAGGGAGCAAAGGAATTTCCCTGCTTATAGTTTGCCTGAAACACTTCTATAGTTTTGGGGGTACAATGCCCATGCCACAGACGCTTACTAGTTGTATGATCCTGGGCAAGTCACTTAACCTTGTTGGCCTCAGTTTCCTCATCTATAAAATGAGCTGGAGAAGGAACTGGCACACTACTCCAGTATCTTTGCCAAGAAAATCCCAAACTGAGTCACAAAGAGTCAGACACAACTGATTAAAACTCTTACCTGGTTTGAACCTGATTTCTCTTTTAGTTTCTTTTTCTTTGAAGGGCTTTGTAGGAAATGAAACCTGTCATGAGGTTTCTAGAGGTCTTATATAAACTGCTCTAAAATCAATCTTAGCAGAAGGATCCCAAAGCAAACCTGGCCCCATATGGATAGGCAAAAGTGAGTATTCAGGGGGCATTTAGGTGGCTCAGTGGCCTGGGAACCAGGTCTAGAGATGAGATGGCTTGGGTTTAAATGTGGCCTCAGATACTTTCTAGCTGTGTAACCCTGGGTAAGTCACTTAACCCCCATTGCCTAGCACTCGCTACTCTTCTGCCTTGGTACCAATACATTGATTCTGAGATGGAAGGTAAGAGTTGTTTTTTTTTAAGTGAGTATTTTGCTTTCTGGGTGTCTACAGCTAAATCTAAATGCTGGTTGTGGGGTAGCTGGCCAGTTTAACTGATTATTTGTTCCCTATATAAAGAGATCTATTCAATTCAAGCAGCTAGGTAAAAAAAAAGTGGCTATGAGAAATGATAAGATGATTTCAGAAAAAGCTGGAAAGATCTGCATGAACTGATGCAGAGTGAAATAAATAGAACGGGGAGAACATTGTGCATAGTAACAGCAATATTAGACGATGATCACCTGTGAAAATTTGGCTACTCTCAGCAATGCAATATTCTGGAACAATCCTGAAAGGTTTATGATGGGGAATCTATCCACCTCCAGAGAAGGAAAGCCAGGTGGATGGGGATCAAAGGATACCATCTTTCACATCAGTGTATTTATATTTTATTTGGGGGTTTTGGTTTTGTAAGAGTATGTTCTTATAATAATGACCAATATGGAAGTGTTTTGTATGATGATAAAAAAACTTATTAAAATTTTTTTTAATAGTGTAAAAGTGAAATTTGGGAAATGTATCAAACTACATTTCCCGTGGTCCAACGGGTTTCCATTTCTGGTTCTTTGGGCGTGGGGAGGCCTACGTCGACGCAGAGAGGAGTTTATAATCTCCTGGGTTAGGAGGGAGGCTCTCTCTCTTGGCTAGCAGACTTGGAGGAGGAGACAGGAGACAAAAATGGAGGCGGCAAGTTTGAATGCTTACAAGCGCGTGGTCTAATAACTTTATCTATTAGCATGGCTTTAATTAAATTACTAATTTTTATATTTATACCAGCCTTTATCATTTTTCATATTTATAATTTGGCGAACCACATGGGAGTAATTCGAACTCTCAATTTTCTAGATAGCCTAAGAAGAAGCCATGCGGCTCTGGGACCCCGAGTCTCAGAAACAATCTTTTTCCTTGCCCAGTCCTCTCCCAGTTTTCCCCAGCCTAGAGGCTGTTTTATGGGGAAGAGAGACAATGGTTTTAATTGCCGCTGGGCTGCGAATTATTTTGCTCAATGCCCCGGGCCTGGTAGCCCTTGCTGGCACTGATGGACTGCCAGTGCCCAGCCAGTTTCGTCTCGTAGCTGATCTCCTGACTCTTGACTTGATCTCCATTCCTGCTGCGCCGAAAGCCTACAAGCCTGCCAGCGTTCCAGTCCCTGTGATCTCCGATCCTGATTGCTAATCCTGCTAGTTCCAGTCCCAGTGCTGCCGCTTCCAGAACCCCGAGCTCCAACATGGATGGCCCCCGGCTGCTGCCTTTGCCGAGATCTTGACCTCCAGAGACTGCTTCAGCTCTGTCACAAACGATTTGGGTATATTCCCCTTTCTCTCTACTTTCTTATAGGAGACATTCTAGCCCTCCATGTGTTTCTCTAAAGACCTAATTTAGGCAACCCCAACCCACACAAGCTCTACACGTGGGTATTTTCTATAAAATTGACTTTGTTTTTCTCTAGCCCCGAGCCCAACGACCTGACACCACGCGGACCTAGCGTTTACCTTTAATGGGGCCGAATGGCCTATTCAGACTTGCTTGTGATTAAGAACTGAACTCAGGGGAAGAAATTTTACCCCATACCTGCTCAGAACTTTGAGCAAAAACTGATTATAAAAAAAAAAAACCTTTCAGAACTGAATGACTTTTAAAGAGACTGTATCTTACTGTATTTTGCTAATTAGTTTTGTAAATTAATCTTGCTTATTTTGTTGATTTTCCTGTTACACTGAATCATTTTAAGTTAATGTAGTTTGTGGCTGCTAGATTAATTCTGTTATGATTTTATTGTAACTCCCAAATAATGAGAGAAATCTATTAGAACTGGTAAGAGGTTTTGACCAGCTTGTTGATCTGATACTACTGGATTTATAGAGCACATGTCTTTTAAAATTTATTCTGTCTTGGTAAAGAACCTTGAAAATTTCCATGCTTTGAATATTACCTTGTAATTTTACAAGAGGTATTTTTTAACTTTTACTTTAAATCCTTAAGAATTATTGTCTTAAAGGATAACGCTTTTATATATTTTATTATAAGAGATATTATTTAAATGGGTAGAAGCATTTCCTACCCAGGATTTTTTTTAAATACAGAGAGTCAAGGAGGTCCTGTATATTCTTTGCTATGGAAGCAATAACAGCATTTGCCAAGGGTTACAGATTGTAACAAATATATGATTTTGAACATCATTATTTATTGTTTTAAAATGTGCTATTGGAAATAATGGTACTCTATTTGAATGTGCATTGTGAATCTGCTATTTTGTAAAACCCACTTTCTCTCATAGAGAATCTCATTTTTGGGTAACATAACCCTTCTAGTTCTAAGCTATATGTATATTTTTGATTTTTTTTAAAACATTTTTCTAATGAGCAATTGATTTTTCCTTTTTTCTCATCTTGTACTGGAAGTACATATATAATCATTATTTATCCTTTTTCTGATTCTACAGCAACTACCTGAGCCTATAGGACTGTGAATTAAATGCCTCTCTGATTCCAGAAGGGAATATGAAAGCTGTTAATAGTGCTAAAGAAAGCACATGGTCAGAGACTTGACTGATTAAGATCTGCATAATTGCAGCAGTTCTATGCCAATACTTTAGGGCTTGGAAATTGGGGTTTGAGTCCTGGAGTCCCAGTCTTTTCTAAAACTTTAGAGGACGTGGGTCCCCTCGACTTAGATTCCTAGAAAGCACCTAAGATTGGTTATTTTATTTGGCTCAGTTCCCTAAAAAAGCTGATGATAAGTCAGATCAGGGAGAGACATTTTCCTTAAGTCCTGGCCCTGAATGGGTAATTGCAATTTGCTGAATTCACTTTAACTAGGCCTTCATTGAAAGGTCTAAGTTTATTTTCCCCAGATTTTTGCACATTTTACATTCCATTCACAAGTTAATTTTTTCTTCTTTTTTCTTGAATTTTATTCTTTGTATTTTGCCATCCTTAGCTGACCTGAGGTACCCTTTTTTAGAAAAAAGGTGTGTTTAAGATTTACCTCACGGGGATATCTGTTAAGTTTTTTAAAAATCGATAATGTAAAAATATATGTATATTTAACTCTTTTAGGAGTAATTTCATGGGGAATTGTATAAATCTTAGAAGAAAATGTATGTTTTGTAATCTATAATGTAAAGTTTAAATTCTTTTGAGAATAATTTCAGGATAAGGATCTTACCATCTCCCCAAAATCCAGACGACGAACTTGTTTTGGTGAAGACACCATGAAGATGTCTGAAAAGCCTTCACTGTACCATGAAGACCAAATTTTGAACTTTGGGGTGCAGTTGAATGAACTTTGGGGAGTTGAAATTGAGTTGTATGTATTGTTTTAATTGTATACTGTTATACCAATAGGGGACTGCCCCCAAATTGGTTTTTTGTCAATGCGGCTAATTTTAACCATTTGTTCATCTATTTCTTTTATCCCCAAATTCCTGAAAATTTTAGAAGTTGTTTATTTTTACAGGTCCAGCGAAGAAAAAGGACTAACCTTTTTTTTGCCGGACCTCACGGGGAATTGTAAAAGTGAAATTTGGAAAATGTATCAAACTACATTTCCCGTGGTCCAACGGGTTTCCGTTTCTGGTTCTTTGGGCGTGGGGAGGCCTACATCGACGCAGAGAGGAGTTTATAATCTCCTGGGTTAGGAGGGAGGCTCTCTCTCTTGGCTAGCAGACTCGGAGGAGGAGACAGGAGACAAAAATGGAGGCGGCAAGTTTGAATGCTTACAAGCGCATGGTCTAATAACTTTATCTATCAGCATGGCTTTAATTAAATTACTAATTTTTATATTTATACCAGCCTTTATCATTTTTAATATTTATAATAGGTGGAATAGTAGATAAAATACTGAACTTGGAGTTAGGAAGAAATCCTGCCTCAGACACTTAGTTGTTTTATGGCCATGAGCAAGTCGCTCAGTGTGGAGTTCCAAGTATGAACAAATCATGAAAGTAATAACGATGCATTTAATAGCTGACTCTTATGAGCAATGCGCTCATTTACCAGACTTATGGCTATATTTCTAATATTTCAAAAGATTGATCTGGATTCTTGTGCTGAATTGGAGTTCAAATCTTGTGGTATTCAAACCCCTCCCCACCTCTGCAGTCTGGAAGGCCCAAGAGCATTTTCTATAGCTTCTTTGTACTGATGGAGGCACTCAATTAGCATTCGTATGAGATATGAGATAGGGCCAGTGTACTGAAGGTGAATGAACTTCTGGTCTGGGCGTTGGCTACTGTTGTGAGGGTTATTTAGCAATTAATTTAGTATTAGTGTTGGACCTAGCAGGAAGGGCTGGAGGATTCCAAGATGGAATGAAGGAGCAGGAAGTGGGGCTTGTGCTCTGAGAGAGACTTCATTAGTGGTTGGGGACCTAACTGTTGCTAACCCTCAGAGTTAGGGAAAAACTGCATCCAGATTCCAGAGAGGTGGAGGCTTTCAGCAGCGGACAACAGACCTGCAGAGCAGCACCAAGTGGGGAAGTGGTTTGTGATCTGGTAGACAGCACTGCAGACTCACTCTCCCTACCTGGGTACCTTGGATCACCTTGGCTCTTGGCATCCTGTGACCATCCTTGGATTTACCATAAGACCCTAACTGAAAGCCATCCTCAGGCCCTTTAGCTGAGCTGAGCAAACCTGGCTGGAACCAGGTTTGGAGGAGCCTCCCTGTGACTTCAGTACTGCTTCCTTTGGGCCCTGCCTGGCTTAGGTCAATAGAATAGTGTAGTCAAGTCCTTCCCTTGTCCCTGTGGTTTGCCCTTAGGTTGTAAGTATAGAATCCCTTATTCCCATCCTTCATTATTATTTCCCTCAATTAAACTGTTATAAACTTTTACCTTCTGCCTGCTGGTTCCATAGACCCTGGCCTAAGTGGGCTGAGTGACTGTTGGGCCAACTGCCATTCCTGTGACAGTTAACAGCTTGGCTGTAAATCCTGGTCTCCTTATCCTGGTTGGTCCTGTCTCTCCTTCAACCCAGTGTGAACCCACAAACCATTTAGTTACATTTAATAATAATAGTTAACATCCCTGGTGCCCCACCATTGCACTACTCTATTGCCTTAGGGATCCGGTTCCTTTATTTTGTCATTGATTACCAATATGATGCTAATTTTTCTGCCAAGTCATCAATTTGATTAACTATACCACAACCCCTATTCTTTGAAACCTCAATAAAAATCCAGTCTACCAGACTGTCAAAAGGCTCTAACATCATCAGAGCTAGACCACACAGGCTTGGCATTATGCTGAAGAATCCTCTGTCTCTTTTCCTTCTCTATGCCTTCTCCACCTTAATCTTCAAACTCTTCAACCTATATTCCCACAATCCCCAGCTTCCCTTTCAGGTGGTCAACCCATGTAAGAATATTTTGTAACTGCTGGTCAGCTATAAGCAACCTATCAGCTTCAGTTTCTTCATCTATAAAATGGGTATATTAATGTTTTATAGGATTGGAATGAGGGTCAATAATATTTATAAAATGTTTTGCAAACTTTAAAGTGATATATAAATAAATGGTAGCCATTGGGGAATTAGAGCCAGAGAAGGAAATGGCAAACCACTCCAGTATCTTTGCCAAGAAAACCCCAAATGGGTTCCTGAAGAGTCAGATATGACTGAAACTACGGAACAGCAGCAACAACAAAGTGCCAAGCACTGGGGCATGCATATACATAAATATAATATAAGGTAAATTAAAGAAAATGCTCTAATCACTAAACATATAAGGGGTTAGGAAAAGTTTCATGGTGATACCCAGTCCAAACCTTGAAGGCAGAGAAATTTATGATGTGAAAAGAATGGCTATGACGGAAGCTGTGTTTTACTGGGACTCCCAGTGAGGAAACTCCCTTTCCCAAGGCAGATCACCAACTTCTTTGTAACTTTTAGATGCCTTGAGGCATTCACTGAAAGAGTAAGTCATGTCATATACCCCAGTAAGGGTCAGAGGTGAGACCTGATGTGAAACTGGGTCTTCTTGACTCAGAAAACAAAACAAGTAAGCTCAGAGATGGGTGTTATTCACATGTATCATCTAATGGCTTCCTATTTTTACGGCTTATTTTTGCTAAGTGAATACTAGTAGATTAAATTGTTTCTCTGGAGTTGAAGGCACACACATGCCATCAATGTGTAAATTAGCACATTTTAAAATTGTACCATCTTAAAAAAATCTAAAGTAAGATTTTGTGCTCTCTAAATAGAATGATAGGTAGTTTTCGAACCAGGACATCTGAAGTTCTAAATCCTTTATCTCTCTGAGCCTTACATCGTCCTCTGTAAAATGGAAAGATTGGACTAAATCTTTAAGGTCCTTCACAGCTTTAAAAATGTAGGATTGCATGATCCCATTCACAGACTGGAATTTGCTTTTAGCATATTTACTTACCATCATGAGCCCTTTCCAAGCTGCTATTTCTGATAGAGCCCATAAGCAGAGAAGGGCTCAGCAAAGAGATGAATTCACCACCACCCAGGAACATTTAAAAACACCCCCCCCCAAGATTCTTTATATCATTTTATAGATGAGGAAACTGAGGCAAGCAGAGTTAAATGACTTGCCCAGAGCCACGTAGCTACTAATTGTCTGCATCCAGATTTGAACTCATGAAAATGAGTCTCCAGGCCCAGTTCTTTATTCACTTCACCGCCTTGCTGCCCCCTAGAAAAATTTATACTACTTCCAAAATCTCCCAAATGATAGCTTGTGAGCCCCTAAACCAGATGAATATTTTGCTAATTGAACTAAGGACTATTCCTTTTGTTCTAAATAACTTCTATGTATTCATGGTTCAATGGGGATATGATTGGGGATGTTGGCTTTAAATGATCACTCTATTGCAAATATTAATAACATGGAAATAGGTTTAAAATACATTTAAAAGCCAGTGAAATTGCTTGTCAGCTCCAGGAGTGGGGAGGGAGAAAAGGAGAGAAAGAACATGAATTATAGAACCATGGAAAAATATTATAACTGAATTAATTAAACTTAAAAATTAAAAAACACCCTTCTATGTATTCAAATAGCCCCTCTCCCCCATTTACAGTCTTTCTGAATTTAAATAAAGACAATTTAAAATGATTTTATGTTTAAAAGGAAAACCAGCTTTAAAGTATAAATGAATGAGGGAGAAACAGCTTAACAAAAGGAAACCAAGATGTAGGATTTAAAACCTCTTCCCTTTCTCAGAGAAGGGGAAGGAGAAAAGGAAATGATCTACCAGCTGCTTGGGTTTCCAAGGGAAACACTAATCACGTCATTCCTCAGCAGGGTTCCCATTCACTGAGTGGAGTTCTGTGCCAAAGTCTCCCATCATTCATTGCTTTTCATAGTCCCCTTTCAAAGTGTCTTTCATCTCCCACTCCTCAGCTGCCCCTCCCCAGCTGTCACAGACACTCTTAACTTCTCTAGCCAACAGAACCCAGTCCAACCTACTTCAGACCAAATGATTCAGTACCTGGTTCTTTCTGGACTTTCTTTTTGAGATCTTGAAGTATGGACAGTCTTTTTTCAGTTAAGTCTGACTCTTTCATAGGGTTTTCTTGGTAAAGATACTGGAGAGGTTTGCCCTTTTCTTTTCCAGCTCATCTAACTGAAGAGGAAACTGAGGCAGAGTTAAGTGACTTGCCCAGGGTCACACAGCTAGGAAGTGTCTGAAGCCACATTTGAACTCAGGAAGATGAGTCTTCCTGATTCCAGTCCAGGCACACTAGCTACCTACTGTTGTACCCAAATTTTAATACCCAGATTCAGTCGTGGCTGAAGAAATCATACTGACAATGCAATACGCAAGAAGAGGCTCATTCTTTACTAGCAAATATGCTAGGGTCGCTAGGCAGAGAGGCACGCCTAAGCCAACCCCTTGGAATTCTTAGCCAAGGGTTTATATAGAAATGTTTGGGGAAGGTGGGTTGGTACATACATAATCATCAGGGTAGCGTCAGGGACAGGTGGTCAGGAAGCACCTGGCAAGGGGGGGTTTCAGGGTCAGGGGTCAGGAAGCATTTGGCAAACATTCATTAAGGAGGTAAACATCTCATCGGGGCTGTAAACATTCCTCAAGAAGGTAAATAAGATAGCTTCATGCTGGAAAATATTTTAGGCTTATTATAGGGGGAGATAAGGAAGACTGTGCTGGGAAACATTGGGGGCTGGGGGTAGCTTGCCCAGGCTAGAAATAGTTCAGTAGTCTGTCAGACTGATTTTTAAGTACAACACTACTTGCCCTGACATTGGACCACATTTCCCAAATCTTCACTTAGGGTGGTGATGACAAACCTATGACATGCGTGTCAGTTAGCCATTTTTGATGACACACGGCAGCATGCAGCCTCATACAGAGAATTATGGGGCTGCATGCTGAGGATGAAATATTTTGCTGTAGTGAGGTGTAGACACTTGTGCACTGTAGATGACAATTCTACCTATATTAAGTTACCTATTTTGGTATATTACAATTATATATTTTTGTTGTTTAAACTATAAATATCACGAAATTATAGTTTTTCTCAAAGTTACAGACCACCCAAGTTCTGCTCGGTTTTGGGGGGAATTTTGATACACCACGCTCAAAAGGTTGCCCATCACTACTTTGAACTCTGGACCTAGCCATGGGACAGCCTTCTGAACCCTATTGACATAAGCAATCTATTTTAAAGCTTGAAAGTCTCCTACCTCACTTCTTGCACATTTCCACTTTGAATCACAGCTGAGAGATGGCCACATTTAGCAATATTGATCTGTTACCAAATAGGGAACTGAGACAACTCATACATAAGGGGAAATGACCTGATTGAGACCCCAGTGACTCATTCATTTGCTCTGAGGTCAGAGAAGATATATAAACTCCATGGCCAGCAGGTCAAAACTTAAAAGAAACGAGAGCCACCCAAAGGATGGTTCAATACTCCCTCTTGAGGGACAATGCCAAGTTTTCTGCTTTCTCTCTCTGGGGGAAGGGATAAGAGCAGGGAGGAAAGGGGCAGCTAGGTGACTCAAAGGATAGAAAGTAAGGCCTAGAGACAAGAGGTCTTGGGTTCAAATTTGACCTCAGATACTTCCTAGTTGTGTGACTCTAGAGAAGTCACTTAATCCCCATTGTCTAGCCCTTACTGCTTTTCTGCCTTTGTACTAATATTCTATATTGTTTCTAAACACAGAAGGTAAGATTTAAAAAAAAAAGAGAGAGAGAGAGAGAGAGAGAGAGCAGGGAGGGAAGATCTGGAATATTCTCTTTCTCCTCACCAAAAAGGCAGTTCCAGTTCCTTCTTCAGGCCATAACAGGCAAATCAGTCTGACTAGGTCAGATTGAGGCAGTTACTCTGACTGAGGTCTACAGTTTACTCCAAATCTAATTATGCCCCACTTGTTCTCCTATTTCACAAAGAAACCAAATCTTATCTATTTGGCACAAAACATCCTGGAAAGAGGAAAAAGCAGTCAAATCTGCTAACTAATTTAACTGACTGTATCTTCTTCTGAACCAACCAATTCAAAGAGCCCCAGCTAACAATTTTAATTCCTGGGGAAAGCAAGCAAAATAAAATACTCCCTCATACCTACTTTGTAATTCATATAATCTGTCAAACATTTCTTCCATTTCTCACTGGCCATGAGAAAGAGAACGTAGAAATTAAAAGACAGAAAAAGGGACAAATTTGATCCCATTACCAAATTCTACCAACAGGTTAAGTACTGAGATATATATCTAATGAAAATTAGAAAAGATTCTAAAATGCAATCTAAGAAAAATTTATTCAGACAAAAAGCAATGGTTCTGAGTTGGGTACAGAAGTATAGAAGTGCAGCTTAACTTTCCTAGCTAGCCAAAAAACCATTAGTCTTGCTTTTTCAACCTTCCTCTCCCACCCATTAGCCAACCTATTTTTGCCTTTGAATGGTTTTCTACAGTCCAAGCCTACTTTTTTTACTCTTATTTAATATGGTGGGACTTTGCTTCTGATAAAGAAAGCCACTAGGGACTTTGCTTCTGATGTCACATTCAGCATACCATTCAGAAACCATTTCACAAACAGTTTTAGGTGAGGATTTGGGAACCATGTACTTGTCAAACCTTAATTAATATAGGTGTCTTAAGGGAAGCTTAGGGAGGTCACTAACTTTCCTTGCACCAAGGAAATTATTGCACCAAGGCTGAGACAGCTCAGGTGGTTGCCAAGAAGCTCCTCGAGGAAAATCATTCCTAGATTTGGGGTCATATAACGGGCCTGCCTTTGTGTCCAAAGTCAATCAGTCCCTGACTAAGTCCCTAGGGGTCAAGTGGAAATTCCACTGTGAATACAACCCCCAAAGTTGAGGCCAGGTGGAACGCATGAATCGGACCCTAAAAGAAACTTTGACTAAAATGGTCCTTGAGTCTGGCGGAGATTGGGTGAGGCTCCTACCCCTAGCTCTGTTTAAAGCTCGGAACACGTCAGCCTGTCTTATCCCTTTATGAGGTGTTGTATGGGTTCTTATCTCCCATCCTATCTTCCCTCCCCTCTCCTGACTACAGCCCCCCCACCATGCTCCGCCTTCCTTTAAGCCTGAGGACTGGGTCTGGGTCAGGAGACAGCAGAAGAGGGCATTCCAGCCCCGTTGGAAGGGGCAGTTTGTTGTTATTTTTGTAACCCTTCTGCCCTAAAGGTTGATGGATCGGCCCCTGGATCCCCTATTCCCACATCCGACCCGCAGACCCCCGACCCCAGCCGCATTGCCTGGACTGTCTGCAGCCGACCTGACAACCCCTTGAAGATCCGTCTGACCCGCAATGTTTCAGCCCCACCTTAGGCCCCTGCTTCCTTTCCACCTACTATTGACCTTAGCCGTGGGATATCAGCCCCACGGAGCCTCCTTTGCCCACCCTCATCAACCCTGGAAATGAACCCTCTATTCATTAGAAGGGGGAGAGCTCCAAACGACTGTCACCTCAGGCTCCCCAACCTTTTTCCTTCCTGGGTGTAAGATTATTGCCTACAATTGGGGATGTGACTATCAAGGGGCGACCGTAAAACGCAGCCCCGTGTGCATCACTACCTCTGCCCCGCGAGCCCCCAGCCTTCTGACCCCTCCTAGCTCCCCTGACCCCACCACTGCCCCTCAATTTAAAGACCCCTTGGAAGGCCCCTTGTGGCCGCTTCTTCAAGCCTCTTATATGGCCCTTAACAATTCCCAACCCAATTTGACCGAAAATTGCTGGCTTTGTTTGAGTGCTCGGCCCCCTTACTATGATGCTACAGCTTTAAACGCGTCCTATAATACCTCTGCCTCGGACCAACCGACTCCTTGTGACTGGGGGGACCGAAAGGTCGGCCTAATGTTGCAACCCATTACTGGTTGGGGCACCTGCATCGGGAACTCTTCCCTTATTGGAAAAAAAAAAAAAAAAAAAACCAGTGCCTTCCCCAAGTTGGGAGCCCCCCACCATCAGCACCAAATACTACATCCTCCCTGCAGGAGCAGGCGGTCCTGTTCTGTAACCGGTCTCACCCCTTGTGTCCTGTAATCTGCTTTAGCCACCCACTCGTATGGGGTCTGCCTGCTTGTCACTCTCCCCCCCCCCCCCCGGGGTGATTTATTATCCTGGGGATCGATTCTTGTCCCCGCCACACTCGGAGTCCCCCCGGGTTCGACAGGAACCCGTGATTGCCCTAACCCTGGCCACTATTCTTGGGGTGGCAGGAGCGGGCACAGGTATCTCCTCTCTAGCTCTCTAGCTGACATGGCAGCATTGCATCATGCTGTGAATACTGACCTTAGGAGGGTCGGGCAGTCTCTGGAAGCCCTGGAGAAGGCCCTGCCTTCCCTTTCAGAGGTAGTTCTGCAGAACAGGCGGGGCCTCGACTTCCTTTTCCTTACAGACGGGGGTCTCTGTGCTGCCCCTCGGCAGGAGTGTGGCTTCTATACAGATCGCACCGGCATAGTCAGAGAATCAGTGGCGGAACTTAAAAGGAGCCTCGACTCCAGGGGCCCAGCAGCTATTTCAGTCTCACCACACTCATCTCCACCCTTTTGGGACCCTCGGTGACTTTTGTTCTTCTGCTGACTTTTGGGCCCTGTATCCTTAACTGCTTGGTTCTGATCATTAAAGATCGTATCAACACGGTCCAGCTCATGGTTCTGAAGCAACTGTATCAACCCCTGGATACCATTCCCGAACCACGTACCCATGTGGTCATGAGGAAGATTCTTCATTATAGACAATCAGGAGTAGGGAATGAAGTAAAGTAAATGATTAAAACTAAAACTGGTCAACTGACCCCCACCCTGTATACCTGCTTATTGTTTAACTACAGAATATTCCCAGCAAAGTTCCAGGAATTACAAGGTCCCCAAGTATGTCTGCACCCCACCATCTTGGGGTAGAAGTCCTGTTTCCTCATCTTCAAAGCACCAGACTGAGACCCTGTCTTCAAGTGAAGTCCAAGATTTTCTCATAAGCATTAAACCAAAACCCTGAAACATATATAAACTCCATCCTGACTACTTCACCTTGGAGCTCCTTGGCTGAGCTCCCCTAGTGCACGCTAGAAATAAAGACTTCCCTTTGCTTGGATTGCATTGTCTCTGTGTGTTCCTTGGGCAGTCATACACTCGGACCCTAACAACACTAAGACAGAAGGTAAGCGTTTTTTAAAAATATAATTGAGAAATATTTAACAAAATAAAAATACATGAAAACATAAGTAACATTAATTTGTGGTTTTCTCCAGCAGTATATGACCTGCAGGGCTCCTTATGTATGATTTAGTGGCTCTGTTTCTATTTGAGTTTGATACCACTGTGCTATACTATGGCTGCCTCTCGTGGCCCTGAAAAGTAAAATGTTTTGATCAATATATTCACATCCTCCTTCTGAGTAGCTGTTGTTCAGTTATTTTTAATTGTACCTTACCCTTCATGACCCCTATTTGGGGTTTTCTTGGTACAGATATTGGAGTGGTTTGTCATTTCCTTCACCAGCTCATTTTACAGAGGAGGAAACAGGCAAATACAGTGAAGTGACTTGCCCAGGGTCACACAACTAGTAAATGTCTGAGGCTAAAATTGAACTCAGAAAGCAAAGTCTTCTGGACTCTAGGCCCAGCACTCTATCCACTGCATCAACTAGCTGCCCTCCTGAATAGAAGATAATATTATTATTATCCCTGGATTTTAAAAATATTTTAAGAATATTCTTATATATAACATTTATTTAATCCAACTAACTATAACACTGATAGAATGATTCCACGCCCTCACAGAATCATAGATTCAGAACTACCAAAGAAATGAGAGTTCTGCTTGTCCATTTGAGAGATTATTTTACAAATGAGGAAACCGAGGTCAATAGAGTTTAAGTAACTTACCCAAGATCACACAAATAAGTGGCAGAGCTGGAATTTGAACCCAGGATTTCTGACTCCAGTTCCAGACTTCTATTCATTATTCCCACTGCCTCCTTTTAAATCTCTGAACTTCCAGGAAGTACAAATCAACTGAGAACTCACCTTGAATGTCCAGATTCTAGGACAAACTACCGATTCTTATTCTTATTCTTCTCTTTTTCCTTATCACTCTCCAGTCACTTATACTGAGAAGTCCCTGAGGGAGGCAGTTGCACCTTCTAACTGGTAGTGGTGACTACAGAGTTTTATAAAGCCCCAGCCCAGAGGATAGCTGTCTTTAGAGTAACACACCCACTTCTAGAGTTTCCCTGGTACAACTTAGAGGTGATTGAACTCTGTAATAACCTGACCTCTGAAATCTCCTTAAGGTGAATTCCTGTCACCAGTTATGGTTATGCAATCCCAAAGGGCATCTGTTTCCCTTATTTCAAACTAAGAGTAAACAAAAAATTCTGCCCCCATAACATGTAAACTTTTTGGGGGGGGAGTGGGGAGGCAGAGAGAGAGAGAGAGAAAGAGAGAGAATGAAAGAGTAAAAGAGACAGAGAATGAGAGAAAATGAAAGAGAGAGAGAGAGAATGAGAGAGAATGAAAGAGAGAGAGAATGAGAGAAAGAGAGAGACCGAGAGAGAATGAAAGAGTAAAAGAGACAGAGAATGAGAGAAAATGAAAGAGACAGATAGAGAGTGAGAGAAAACAAAAGAGAGAGAGAAAGAGAAAGAGAGAGAGAGGTTCTAGCAGTGTGTGACCTCAGTTATTTTTTCATCCAGCCCCATAGCTCTCTCTTTAATTGCACTCTCTCTAAGTCCTATCAATATTTAACCAAGGAGGGCTGATTTTTTAAAAAAAAAGCAAACAACTTTCTGATTTGTCATCAGGGTTATGACCCAAAGACTTCACTCACTTGCTTATGCTTCATATGCACAGCAGGAAAATGATTAAAATCTGCTGGAGTGTCATACAGTTGGATTCTACCAGTATTTACTAAGGATCTGTTGTGTTCCAGGCACTGAGACAGAATCATAAGTCTCTGCCCTCAAGTAGCTTCCAGTCTACTAGAGAGAGAAGTTGTAGGAAGTAGTTTACTCTTTGTGCAGAGGAGGGAATGCCATCCATATAAGAGAGACTATACAAAGTCCTCAATTGGGTATTTTAAAACCTTTTCCTATCTGGCTCCTACTTTTCCTACTTATCCAGCCTACTTTTCCAGAATTATTTCCCAATGCTCTCCTTTCCACACTACGGCTCTGCCAAGCTAGCCTTTTTGGCTTTTCCTGAAATGGGCATTTCGTGTACCATCTCAAGTAGTGCTCATGCTCCTCATCTTGGAACCTTTAGCTACCTTCTAATGTCATCTCAGGTGTCACTGCCTACCTATAATAGGACCATAGCACCTAACTAGAAGTCATCTCCCTCTCATTTTACACTTAATTTTATATATATTTACCCTTAAGGAAACTGAGGCCCATGGAAGTTAATTTATTTGCAAGCCCTTATCTCTTTACTCTGGTTTATTGCTATAGCCCATGGGTTGGTCACCACTCCAATCCATCTTCCATTTACCTGTCAAAGTAATGTTTCTAAAGGGAAGTTCTGACAATATCTCTGCCTGCTGTCTCTCCTCATTCAATAAACTTCAATAGCTCCCTATTAACTCCAGGATCAAATATAAAATCCTCTATTTGGTTTTTAAAGCTCTTTCCTAAAACACTGGTATAAACTATTACAGATCATTTACTGCAGGGGGGGAGAGTAGTAAAGAAGAGAGAATCTGAATCACAAAATGTTAGAAAACAATTATTTGAAAATGTGATTATGTGTAATTAGAATTAAAAAAAGAAAGTTAAAGAGAAAAAAAAACTCTTCATAATCTGCACTTTCTTTCTAGTCTTCTTGTATCTTACACTCCTTCCTGTACTCTTTGATCCAGGGACACTGGCTTCCTTGTTGTTCCTAGAACAAGATCCTCCATCTCTCCCCACACCTTATCTCTTCTTCCTGGTTTCTCTGGCTTTCTTCAAGCCAATCATTCAGCAACCAGCAACCAGCAACCAGCTTCAACTGTGTCTCATTAATCCCTGTTTCCTGAACTACAATTAACAATTGCTGAATGATTAGAGCAAAACCTTAGGCCTACCCAAACCACCCTTCACCCAAAATATCTCAAGTCTGATACCCAGATGGCTTTAAATCCCCTCCTTTTATACCCAAGCCTAACTGCCTTGGCTCACACCAAACTCCTGCCAAACTCAGGTCTTCCACATTCTATGCAAGTAACTGTCCATCATTCTTGACTTCTACATGGCTGCCATATATTTTCTTACATAAGACAGAAGATGAAGTTTTGAAAAAAAAAGTTGTCAATCTCACTCTCTCTTCCAGAGTCATCCAAGTTCAGTGACAGAACAAAAGTCTTCCCTGTCTTCACGTGTTTGTGGCAGATATCTCCCCTAATTTACCAATGGGTTTGAGGCCTGTTGGTTATCCTCAACCTGGTCTAGCCCATGTGACAATTGGGTAACACATAGACATCAGAGGTGTATGAATAGCCCTGAAAATCTCTCAGCAAGCCCCCATACCAGAGGTGCCAGTCCTCCCCTAATACCCCATATACCAGTGGCATCAAACCTTTTAGAGATGGAGTGTGAGCCCCTCCCAGACTGAGTACCATCAAGTGCCCCCCCAGCATGCCCTGCCTCCCACCCCCCCATTAGCCCACATAGGGGAGGGAGAACTAGCACTCCCATTGGGCTGCTGAGTGGAGGGGCAAGTGAAGTGAGGAATGTCCTCAGCAAGCAGACTGGAGAAGGGGAGTGGCCTGAATATTCTACTCCCCTCCAGCTCTGCTGCTTGTGAGCTTCTCACCTTACCCACTGTGTGCTTCCACTGGACTGCTGGGAAGAGGGGCAAGGATGTGAAAAAATATCATTGGGTTCAGTGGAGAGGGGGAGAGGAGCAGTTCCACCCAAGTCCCTCTGCCTTTCTAGTAATGAACTCAGGGCAAGGAGTGGGAGGTGGGGGTGGCCTTATGCCCACAGATAGAGGTCTGAGTGCCATCTTTGGCACCTGTGCCATAGGTTCACCATCACTGCCATATACCCTTTTATCTGGCTACAGGCTGCAGATACTTAGGGGATACAATTCATCTACCCTTTCCTCTTTGTGGAGGGTGAAGAGAATGGAGGTTTGGGCAGAGACAATGGCTGTGAGGGGTATATTTGAATGAAATATAGTTCAGCTTACTGAGATTCACTTTAAATGGCTTGAGGTTCTCCTCTTAGCTTTGTTTTATCTTCGTAGCATACCTAGGAGAGATTTACACATCTCACCATTTGAGATGCTTTTGGGGCATCCCCCGATACAGGATAAGCCTTTTTCTCCTGAATACATATCATTACTAGGGGAGGACACTTCTGTTGCTTCTTATATACAGGATTTACAGGTCAAACTACAAGAACTTCATGAATCTGGAACTGTAGTAGAAGCAGGACCTCTAGACTTCTCACTCCATGACCTACACCCAGGAGACAAGGTATACATAAAGAACTTCCAGCACACTGGAAGAACTCAGTCTGCCTGGGAAGGTCTATTTCAAGTATTGTTAACCACTCCAACAGCTATCAAAATTGGAGAAAAGGACTCTTGGATTCATTGCTCACATGTAAAATGGGTACCTTCTATTGACACTGAGTGACTATATCCTGTCATATTTATTGTATTTGCTGATTGGTTTAAGATTTAATTTTGTTTTTAAGTTCACATATTAATCTAACCTAAATATTCCATTATACTATGTCACTTTCAGTTACTGTGTTTTGGCTATTAGCTATATGTTCTGTTACATTGTCTTTATTTGTACCCCCTATGACTGGACTGGAGATAATACCATTATAAAAGCTCATAGACAAGTTGGACAAACTCTCATGGAAAAGTCATAGGTCCTTATGGATGCTAGATATGTCATCAGATCCATCTGAGCTCTGTCTTGTCATGGGCAACAATTCCAGTCCATATTAATGAGACATTACCACAGCTTACAACACAAGGAGGTCACATGTTGCTTAAACAGCCATTTACTACTTTTGCCTTTGTTAATTGTCACATTGTTGATGATGGGTGGACTCCATCAAAATGGTTGCAACCTATATCAGTGACTTTTGAAGAATTTAAAGCTAAAAATCTCAACTGATTTTAACAGGTCTTTGGAAGTAATTTTCAGATATCTAGAAGCACCACTACCTCTGACTGATTATTTGCCTACCTTTGACTTGTGTGTAACAAGAGGTAAGGATCCATTTAGTAGTAGTAGTTACTTAGGTGACAGAGTGAAATAAAACAGCGCTACTGTATTTCCCACCTCCACATTTATAAAAATGTAATGGATGAGACATCAGAAGTGATTTTCACTATTGTATTCCTCCCTCCACATTGCAGTGGATGGGACATATAAATACATACCTTTTGTGGCTGATATAGTCTCATCTGGGAGGAAAGAGGATTTCCCATGGGGCTTGGTGACCCCTGGATAGTTTTATATTTGTAACTCTTCAGCTTACTCTACCCTTCTACCAGAATGGTCTATGTTCTTGGTGGCATCAGCAGTACAGAAGTTTTTCTGGACTCCCCTGCCAAATTTTGGAATGATGGCAGTAATAGACTCTGTCAGAAATATCTCAGCTGAGGTTGAAAAATTGGCTAGATCTGGAGAACTTATGACAAATATCCATAAGCTTCAAAGTTTTTCAAATGACACACAGCAAGTGGCTATAGAGACTCATGTGAATCCTAATGATAACTGGTTGTTTGCAGTTGTCATCAAATAGGCTCTTATGATTTGGGGGATTTTGGTACTTCTTAGAATCTTCATTAATTGCTGTACTACTGTTTTTAAAAGCTGTTACCTGGTGAAAAAATCATGTACATTCACACTGTGGATCATGACCAAGTTAAAAGGGAAATAGATCTCATTTTTGAGTGAGAAACCTTTGTGTTATGCCTCTGCTTGGCTAACACATTGTCACATGGAATATGAACTATGAATTTATGATTTTTTATTATTATTGTTTTTCTTTATGTTTGCAATAGTATATTTGCTTTTTTCTTTTTTTCTTATTTTTTTTTGTACTTGAAGTACATGGAATCAGTATTAATGCTTTTTCATTTTGAAGGATAAGTTTACAATATCCATTAGCCCTAATATCAATGCATACCCGAAAGCTTTAGATTATGGAAACCTATCATTGATTGTTAAATATTATGGGACCTTTACTAATAATTGTGTCTGATTTCAGAAGAAGAGATCACAAAAGAGCCACTGCACAGCGCCAAGAAGCACAAGGTCAAGGAGACCAGTAATCCCTGTGGGATTGATGAAAATCTGCACCAAGACAGAGGATTTGTTTTCAGGTTCGAGGAAATGACTGTTTGACAACTTCAGATGCAGGACTCCCTCATGCCAGATTTCCAACAAGTACCTTAGTTTGGCTTTCATTTTGGTTCCCCTATCCCAGAGATTGAAGGTAAAATCAGACTAGGGAATCATACTTCCCTTTTACCTCAAAATCTAGTCCCTTCTCTCTTATAGTCTGGCAATTTTCTGTAGTCCTGGCTGTCAATGGGTAAAGTGCTATATTGCTGCAATTGTCCTGCAGGCTTGTGGGACATGTCACTTTAATTGGGCCTTGCTGGTGATTCAAGGACCTCTTACAGGTTTATTATTTTTTACTCATAATTTTATACACATAAGATTTTGATATTTTATTTTTTATCCAGAATTTAATTTTTGCTCTTTTATTTGGAATTTTTAGGGGGGTATTAGTTTTCTTTGACAATTGATTCATATACCTCATAACTCAACCATGTATCTCAGGGTGATTCTGGTGTTGGTCAACACCCTCCTCAGGGGGGATTGTATAATTATCCTAAAACCCAAGTTTTAAAATCTTTTGGAGAAATTTTAGAAAAAGAAACTTGGGGGGCAGCTGGGTAGCTCAGTGGATTGAGAGTCAGGCCTAGAGACAGGAGGTCCTAGGTTCAAATCTGGCCTCAGACACTTCCCAGCTGTGTGACCCTAGGAAAGTCACTTGACCCTCATTGCCCACCCTTACCACTCTTGCACCTAGGAGCCAATACACAGAAGTTAAGGGTTTAAAAATAATAAATAAAAATAATAAATACAAAAAAAAAGAAACTCGCTAATACCCTAAATCAAGAAAGTGGATCTTTTTGGAGAAGGTGCCATAAGGATGCCTGCAGAAACCACAAACTGCATCAAAAGATCCAGAATGAACTTTAGGATATAATGAACTAAACTGAAGGGGGTTGAACTTATTTATTCTGAATGTAAACTCTTATGCCAAAGGGAAATGCCCCCTAATTGGCATTTTGTCAATGCATCTATCAATCTTTTTTTTCCTTTTTCTTTTATTTCCCTCTCACCCCCAAATTGTTGTAATTTCCCCTTTGTAAAGTACAATATGTTATGTACCTCTAGTCAGAAGAATCTTTAGAGGTATAACTTGGTTATGTGAAATGATTCATTGGGGACACTAGGCATGTAAATCTGGGAGATTTTGACATGCTCATCTCCCAAAAGAATCACAGGGGGTTTGTGTAAATAGAATCTGCTCCTCCCCCCAGCTCGTCCCACCTCACTGTGTGGCTAGATGTCACCTGAATGCTCCAAACAGAGGTCAGAGGCTGAGGAGCCTAGGAACATGATCCCGAACTAAAGGTTAAGGGTCCGAGTCAAGAGAAAGGATAAAGGTATGGGGCAAGACACATTCATTCTCTCTATTCCCTTGGAAGTGGTAGGGAGGGACCATGGCTGAGTGAGGCAGTCATATAGATAAACACGTAGTCAGAATTAGGTTAGATTAGGCTTAAATCTCTACATATCTTCTTTCTCTATTTCAAGTGATTATTAATAAACTATGGAAAGTAAGAACTTGGAGTTATTAATTTAATCTAACAAATCTATATCAAATGCTTTTCAGTCTCAGGGAGGGGAAAGGGAAGAGGAGAGAAAGGAAAAATTTGGCTCACACTTTTTTTTTTTAAACCCTTAACTTCTGTGTATTGTCTTATAGGTGGAAGAGTGGTAAGGGTGTGCAATGGGGGTCAAGTGACTTTTCCAGGGTCACATAGCTGGGAAGTGTCTGAGGCCAGATTTGAACCCAGGACCTCCCATCTCTAGGCCTGACTCTCAATCCACTGAGCTACCCGGTTGCCCCCAGGCTCATACTTTTTAAAAAAAGGTTAAAAAAATGGGGGGGGGTCGTGTAATTAAAGAAAAAAAATATTAAAAAGAAAAAAGAACTGCTAAAATATTTTTGCACAAGTAGGTCCTTTTCCCCCTGTCTAATCTTTTTAGAATACAGACCCAGTAGTGGTATTTCTGGCCCAAAGGGTATGCATAGTTTTATGGCCCTTTGGGTGTGGTCCCTTATTGCTCTCCAGAATGATTGTATCAGATCACAGTTCCACCAACAGGGCATTAGTGTCCCAATTTTTTCATATCCCCTCCAACATTTATCATTTTCCTTTTCCAATTTGATAAGTATGAGGTGGTATCTCAGAATTGTGTTAATTTGCATTTTTCTCAAAAATAGTGAATTGGAGCATTTTTTTCAAATGGCTAAAGATAATTTTAATTTCTTCATCTGAGAACTACCTGTTCATATCCTTTGACCATTTATCAATTGGGCTGTTAGAGTGTCTTTTTAAGAATTTATGTACAAACATACACAGCAGTTACAAAGTATAGAGCTTTAATTGTCCCTATAAAGCATAAGTAATCTGAACTTGCCACCTTAGAATGTTTTATCTTATCAACATCAGATTGGTGTCATTGGCCCCTACCTATATTTCTTAATTCCTTGCTTTTCTTTGACCACCCTCCCATTCCTGGTTACACGATAACGAAACATCTTCTTCAATCTTGAGTAAATCAGAGTCCAAGAGCAATAAATCCAAAGTCTATGAATCTTTCATTTGATCATAATAAAAGAGGACACTAAAAGTTAAATGATTAATTCTTATAAGATGCATCTTTGAGCAGTTTTTAAAAAATGAATTGCACAACATGAGCTGTCAGTAACAATTTGGCAATGAAGATATCTGGGGGAAAGACAGTGCAAATTCACAAGCTAAGTTAACTTTTCTATTTATTAGTGCTTCTATATTTCATGATTACATAGGAGCTTTTTTAAGGAGCTCTTACTATAAGGAATTTGAACTATATTAATATCTGAGTCTATCAGGTGACTAGGTAACTTAGAGGATAAGAGTGATGAACTTGGAGTTGGGAATACCTGAACTCAAATCCTGCCTCATGTACTCACTAGCTGTGAAACCTTGGGTAAGTCATTTAATTTATTTCTGCCTCAGTTGCTTTATCTGAAAAATAGGGATAATAATATCATATCCAGATCACCTAAAATGGAGGCATTCACATAGGAAATACCAAGAATCTGCTTTGGGAAGATATTTTGCAATAGCCTATTGTATATTTGGGAAAAGTCTCTTTTTATTGGCTATGTAACTAGAACTGCTTGTATTTTTATATTTATCAATCTGAGGCATATTTGTTCTTTCTTTCCAAGGGTGAAGGTCTCATTCAGTCACAGCAGAGGCACCATGTGATAAGTTGGGGGAAAGGGGAGGGAGGAGCCACTTTCCCCTTTTCCTTAGGTCTTTGAGCCACTTTGTCATATTATTTTTCGATTCTTCATACAGGAAGAGTCCTAAAACCCAGGAGCTCAAGGCATGGGGCCCTTCCTTGGAGCCCAGGATTCTAGATCAGGGGTTGCTACCAGCCTTCCAGGGAAGCATTAAGAAGCTAGGATCCCAGGGGAACTTTGGGGTTGGAATCCAATGGGATTAACTGAGCTAAACTGTGGACATCCCTAGAGTTTTAAGTGGCATGGAGGAATTATGTCTCTCTTGTGTTGAAGGGAAATGTTGCTATTGTTCAGTTGTTGCAGTCATGTCTGACTCTATGACCCCATTTGAGTTTCCTGGGCAGAAATCCTGGAGTGGTCTGCCATTTTCTTCTCCAGCTTATTTTACAGATGAAGAAACTGAGGTAAACAGTATTAAGTACAAAGTCCTTTTACTGATCCAAGCTTCTTATGAGAGAAAAGGCCTGTCTTTCCTTCCTTCTTTCCTTCCTTCCTTCCTTCCTTCCTTCCTTCCTTCCTTCCTTCCTTCCTTCCTTCCTTCCTTCCTTCTTTCCTTCCTTCT
>NC_058131.1:573605324-573655477 GCF_016433145.1 Gracilinanus agilis
GGGAAGGAAGGAAGGAACTAAGGAAGGAAGGGAGGTAGGAAGGAACTAAGGAAGGAAGGGAGGAATGAGCGAACGAATGAATGAACAAAGGAACAAAGGAAGGAAGGAGAGAGGGAGAATGGAGGAAGGAAAGAAGGAAGTGAGGGAGGAAGGAAGGGAGGGAGGGAGGAAGGAAAGACAGAGCAAAGGAGAGAGGGAGGGAGGGTAGGACGGAAGGAAAATATAATTTATTAAGTACTTACTATGTGCTTACTATGGGATGTATGGAGTGTTCAAAGAGAACTAGCACCTCTTGTGTGAAGGCTTGCCGAACCCTTCTCAGGGCTGCTCATCCAACTTTAGTGTCCACTTGCCACCCTGTTCTCAACTGTGGCTCCAAGAAGCTGTAGCATTTTCAGAGGCCACATCCTGGAAAAATCATCTCAGCAAAATTTAAACCATTTAAACCGAGTTAAGGATAACCAACAGGCCTCAAATGCATTGGTGAGTTAGGATGATGTCTACTCCAAGCATGTGAAAATCATCCCTGGCAGAATAGGCAGATAAGAACAATTTGTTCCAATGTCCATGAAGGCTGCTAAAGCAGGTGCTGTAGAGCACTTCTAGCTTGGACAGACATTGAAAAAGCTATGATGCTTAATTTCATCCTGAACCATTACCAGCAATCTTGACATTTATCTTGCCACTGGCTTTGGATGACTCTGGAAGAAAGAATAAGGCTGAAGACTTGGTGCAACTCTGCCTCACTTAAATCCAATTTACATGTGAATCAAGACATCACCCAGGAGCAATTGGGTAGCTCACTGAAAAGAGAGCCAGGCCTAGAGATGGGAGGTCCTGGGTTCAAATGTGACCTCAGACACTTCCTAGCAGTGTAACCCTAGGCAAGACACTTAACCCTCATTGCCTAGCCCTTATCTCTTCTGCCCTAGAGCCAATACACAGTATTCATTCTAAGATGGAAGGTAAGGGTTAAAAAAAAAAAAAAAAGACATCACTCCAAGATGTCAATGGTCCTTGTCAAAAACATAGTTGGGGCCTCTTGGTAGCACAGTGAATACAGTGCTCTGTCTGGAATCTAAAGGACCTGAGGTTTAAATCTGGCCTATGCCACTTGCTAGCTGTGTGACCCTGGGAAAGTCACTTAATCCCATTTGCTTAGCCCTTGCCTCTCCAGTCTTAGAACTGGTGGTAAAACAAAAGGTAAAGGTTTTTTAAAAATGAAGGAAGAACAACGACTATGGGCAAGACAATGTGCTAAGTGTTTTTCAAATATTGTCTTGTTTAATCCTCACAACAATGCTTGGGAAGTAAGTTCTTTATTATTCTCAGTGAGAAAATTGAGGCAAAAAGAGGTTAAGTGACTTACCCAGGGATACTTAACTTAGTTTTTGAGACTGGATTTGAACTAGGTCTTTCTGTTTGCCTTCCAAAGCTATTTCCACTGCACCATCTAGCTGCCAAGTCTGGTAGACAATTTGATTTTTTTTCTTTTGGCTCCTTTTGCCATTCTGGTTGGGTTATATCTTCGGATTGGCTCTGTGTGAATTTCCCTAATTATTAGGAAACTTTATGAGAAAGAATTTCTGCTGACAATCACAAGAAGGATACTTAATTTATAGTTTATTGATCTTAAAAAAAAAAAAAAAGGTATGTGGTTGAGGTCCATCCAGGAGCCGGTCATTTTTGTCAGAATTGACAACTCACTTTGATGGAGGCTGGCAGTGGGTAATGAGAAGGAGTAATAGGAACAGGATCCTCTTATTCTGAAATCATGAATTGCAGACTCTATATTGGATACTGAAACCTCTCCCACATGGACAAATGATGACAAGGTGGACAATGGGGGAAACATGGGATATGTGTATTAAGGAACCTGGCAGTCCAGAAGGATCCCCCCAAACCTATTGCCTATTGTAAGATTTAAATTAATGTGCAATACTTCAAGTATTATTTTTATAAAGTTTTTTATCTGACAAAATAGAACCACATGACTAAATTTTTCTACCTGCTCAAAAATCCCTGTTCCACCAAAGCCACAACAGAAAGAAAGAATCTGAGAGACAGAACTATACCCATTTATACCCTGTCTATGTCAGCACGTAACGACAGGAAGTGAGTAGGGTGCTGGGAATCATAGTTTTGCTGGTGATTGTAGTTTTTTTAGGGTAACAAATTCAAATTATACACTATGACATACATGTCAAATCCAAAATCACACCTCTACCTGAATTAGGCCATGCCTGTTTTCCAGGGTTTTCCAAAAAGGTGGAGATTTCCCTGGAATCAGAAATGACTAGCTTCTGGGCCCTAATAAACATACAAACTCTGATTCACTCCTGAGAGTGCAATTCCATTACCTATTGGACTCTTCCATCAGCCAGGGCTATGGAGATGCTACTCCACACCTGGGGCTACCACTCCAACACCCATTAGGCTACTCTATTAGCCTCCAGGCTATCTGGTTAGCCCCCATACTATTACACCAGCTATTTGGCTATTATGCCACCTTAAACCTCTTCTTTTTCAAATAAAATTCTTTTATTACTTCTGGATTGAACAGGAGTTTGAGTCTCCCATTCTTGGGGTGAGATTCTTCCTCAAATTTGGGTGTGTTTATCCCACAACAACCTGAATGACTCACAAACTTCAGGCTTACACTGCTATTGTGTTGTTTGTTTTTTTTTTTTAAATAAGTTTTTAATTGATATCTTCTGTTTTTTGCATCATCATGGTTTTCCCCATGATCCCTTCCTCTCTTCCACATAACCAAGCCATATAACACATAACAAATGACAATTTTTTTTCATTTTTTAGGTGAACCTAATTCTTAAATTTTATTCAAACAATTTCAACAAATATTTATTGTTTCTACTATGTAGATGGCATTAGATTCTAGGGGTACAAAAATGAAAGGTACAGAAAACTTTAACTGAGTCAAAAATCAATATTAACCAAAATGTTAGATGTTGGATTATATAAAATACTACAAAAATTTAAATTTAGGGAAATCATTTTTATGCTTTATTTTATATATTGTATAATATTTTATGTCCTCATTTTTATGATTTGGATATTTTAAAATCAACAAATGACACATATTTTAAACCCTTACCTTCCATCTTAGAAATAATATTGTGTATTGGTTCTAAGGCAGAAGAGCAGTAAGGGCAAGGCAATGGGAATTAAAGACTTGCCCAGGATCACATAACTAAGGAAGTGTCTGAGGCCACATTTGAACCCAGGACTCTGGGCCTGGATCTCAGTCCACTGAGCCACCTAGCTGCCTCCATCAAATGGTATAAGATAAAAAAAAAAAAAGGAGAGGAAAAAATTAGCACAATCAATACATTGGAAAAATTCAAAAATATGTGCCATGTGCAATATCTGTAGACCTCAGAGTAATGTTAAGAAGAAAAAAGAAGTAGGTTAGGAGTGTCCTCTCATATCTTTTCATTCAAATCCTGCTTGACCTTTGGAATTTTATCACATTCATTTTGATTTTTTTTTGGTATGTGGATGTTCTTTCCATTTAAGTTGTTATAGTTATTGAGTAGAGTATTTTTTGAATCTGCATCTGTTCATATAATCCTTTCCATGCTTTTCTATATGCATCTCATTCATCATTTCTTTTAACATAGTCATATTCCATTACATTCATCAGCAGCAAACAAAAGGTTTACTTTACAAATGTGCCAATTAGGGTGAGAGAACGCCAGACTCATTTAGATAAATATAACAGTTGGGAGGAAGTTAAGTAAGGATGCACACTAGGGTTGATAAAAGTAGTCACTTTCCACAATGGAGTTTTATTAAAGTGAAAGAAACAAAAGAAAAAAAGAGTGAAAGGGTTAAAGGGGAATGGGTGGTAAGGAAATATGGATATCCCTTCCATATCACAATTTTCCCCATCACAGTTTCAATATATTGTGTTCAGCATAATGAATTAAATGGGAATTTGGGGGATTTGTGGAATCTGAAGGCCAGCAGATGACACAGAAAAAGTTTAGAAATTCCAAAACTTATAAAATATATATATGGTACTATGGGATATTAAAATATGTTATATCATAAATATACACAATTTATTTTTTAAAGTTAAAATAAGTAATAAGTCAAAGTTTGTGAAAAGAAGAGGAAAGCTAGCAGACAATAAGAGCCCTGTGATGATCCATCTCCAATGATATAAATGACAAGAATGCGGTGCAGCAAATATAGAAATATTAATTTAGTGATAATGCTAATAACAGGCTAGGGATCATATGTAATAAGGTACCAGATGTAGTATACAGTATTATAAATAAGTTAGTGGTATATAATGTATGCAAGATATTTGTGCATCTTAACCATGTGGCAAGAATTGGAGGTCTGTTACACATATATATGCAATCACCAGTTTTCCTTGTCACCTTCATCAAACTACCATTCAACTTCTTCCTTTCAACATGAATTGCAGAGATGTACCACAGGCTAATGGTGAGTATCAGAAGGGAATTTCAAAGGCCATTTTAAAAAATGTCTTTTGTTATACATAGCGTATGTATGTATGTATGTATGTATGTATGTATGTATGTATTATTCTCCTCAAATTTGTTTCATTTAAGTTTTTTTCACATTTATTTTGTATTTTTAAATTTCTTTTTCATAATTTTTACTTAACATTGACCTATCTATAACCAAACACTTCACCCAAATTTTACAATAAAGTACAGTAAATACCTTATAAAAGAAAAAGAAAAAATTTAAATTTGTTATCTGGTAGAAAGAGAGGGCCAAAAAATTTTACACAGATTTTCCAGATCTGGAGGAAGGGGGGGTGCTGTGCCCCTAGCCCCTGAGATATCAATGGTATACCATAGATAACAAAAACCTGCCAGACAATGTTTATTCAGAAAAAAAAAAGTAGCTTGGATTGGAAAGAACTTAAGTGCAATGGGGGTTTCTTTAAAGAGAGGGGAAAGAGGGGGCAGGTAGGTGGCTCAGGTAATTGAGAGCCAGGCTCAGAAATAAGAGGATCTGGGTTCAAATCTAGTCTCCCACATTTCCTAGCTATATGACCCTGGGTAAGTAACTTAACCCCAATTGCCTAAGTTTACCCTTCTCCTGTCTTTTTGTTTATTCTAAGATCAAAGGTAAGGGATTTAAAAAAAAAAAAAAGACTAATTATAACTTTGAATCTGAATGAGACAAATTCACCTATAAAAGGGAAATGAAAAGCAAAATGGATTAAAAACCCAAACTCAACAGCATGCTGAGTACTAGAAACATGTTTTAAAATTGAGAGATATACATAGAGTAAAAATAGAGGGATAGAATATATCTAAAGCATAGAATATATTATGCTTTAGCTGACCAAAAAAAAAAAAGCAGGGGTAACAATAATGATCTTAAGACAAGGTTAAAGCTGAAATAGATCCAATTAAAAGAGATAAACAAGGACACTATATTATGTTAGAAGGAATTCATAGATCATGAAGCTCTATCAATACTAAACATATATGCACCAAATGTTATAATATCCAAGTTGTTGTGTGTTTTTTTAACCATTACCTTCCCTCTTAGAATCAATACGGGGGTTAAGTGACTTGCTCAGGGTCATATAGTTAGGAACTGTGTGAGGTCAAATTTGAACCCAGGACCTCCTATCTCCAAGACTGGCTCTCTATCCACTGAATCACCTAGCTGCCCCTTTAACATCCAAATTTTTAAAGGAAAAGCTAAAGGAGTTAGAGGTGGAAATAGATAACAAAACTATAATAGTGGGGGAGTTAAACTTTCCCCTATCAGAACTGGATATATCTGACCAAAAAATAAATAAGAAAAAAGTTAAGAGATAAATAAAATCTTAGATATGATAGCTATCTCAGCTCTATTAAGGTCCTCTTATTTTTATTTCAAACATATACTTGAGTACTTTAATAAAGGAAACCTAAGAAACTATATGAATGGCATCTGGGTAGCTCAGAGGATTGAGAGCAAGGCCTAGAGACGGGAGGTCCTAGGTTCAAATCTGGCCTCAGACAGTTCCTAGCTGTGTGACCCTGGGCAAGTCACTTGACCCCCATTGCCCACCCTTACTACTCTTCCACCAAGGAGCCAATACACAGAAGTTAAGGGTTTAAAAACAAAAACAAAAACAAAAGGAAACTATATGAGTCTGATCACATGAAGAGATTTAAATAAAGTTAATATAGTTTTTTCATATGGTACAAATTGTTCCATTAATGGAAAAACCTGGTAAGACAGTCTAGCTTTGAAGTTCAAAAATCCAATATTGAATATCTTACTCCTCTATAAGTTATTCTATTTGTGATTAAGAATTTTTTATAATTTTATTCATTTAAAAAAATATTTTTCCATATTTACGTGATTAATTTTCTTTCCCTCCCCTTTTTCCTCCCCACTCCCAGAGCTGACAAACAATTCCATTGGGTTGTACAAATGTTATCACTTGATACCTATTTCCATATTATTCATTTTTGCTATAGAGCAGTTTTCTAAAGTATAAAGTCCAAATCACAAACCCATATGTACATGTGATGAGTGATGTCATATGTTTTGCTTTTGCATTTCTATTCCCATAGTTCTTTCTCTCAGTGTGGATAGCATGCTTTTACATAAGTCCTTCAGAAGTGTCCTGGCTTATTGCATTGCTACTAGTAGCAAAATCCATTAAACTGGATTTTTCCACAATGTTTTACTTTCTATGTACAGTGTTCTTCTGGTTCTGCTCATTTCACTCTGCATCAGTTCATTGAGGTTCTCCCAGTTCATACAGAAAGCCTCCAGATCATCAATCCTTACAGCACAATAGTATTCCATCACCACAATTTGCAATTAAGAGATTAATATTTATTTCCTTACCTCTTTTCCAAGAGTCTCCTTGAGACTTCAAACAGGTAGGTATTCCTTCCAGATCTTCTTTTTAGAATTTTTAGATTCTTGAGTGTACTAGGATGTCTTTCGTCCTGGTATATTATTTCTTTATTTAAATTTGTCATATCTTTTCATCTAATTCCTTTTAAAATTACTTTTATTCCACTTTTTCATCTGACCATTGCAGATGACCATTCATCTGACCACATGTAAATTGTTGCTGCTACTCAGTGTTGAAACCTTTGGTCCTTGTCTCCCTTATTTCAAATCTCCACTTCTTTTTTTCTTGAATGCTGGCCTAAAAGATAAAGTTTGGTGAGTGACTATGATCTCTGACAGCTGCATTGGTATTTTGTGTCGATGTTAGAAATCACATAAAGTTGATCCATCCATTCTGGAAGGCAATTTGGAACTATGCACAAAGGGCTTTAAAAGACTGCCTGCCCTTTGATCCAGCTACACCACTGCTGGGTTTATGTCCCAAAGAGATAATAAGGAAAAATACATGTACAAAAATATTTATAGCTGTGCTCTTTGTGGTGGCAAAAAATTGGAAAATGAGGGGATTGGGGAATGGCTAAACAAATTGTGGCATCTGTTGCTGATGGAATACTATTGTGTTCAAAGGAATAATGAACTTTACACAAAGACTGATATGAAACACTATGGCACAATCGAATGTAATGGACTTCTCTACTAGCAGCAATGCAAAGATCCAGGACAATTTTGAGGGACTTATGAGAAAAAACGCTATCTACATCCAGAGAAAGAACTGTGGGAGTAAAAATGCAGAAGAAAAACATTTGCTTGATCACATGGTTCAATGTGGATATGACTGGAGATGTAGACTCTAAACGATACTCTATTGGAAATATTAATAATATGGAAATAGGTTTTGAACAATGATACATGTAAAAACCCAGTGGCTCGTTGGCTAAGGGAGGTGGGAGGAAGGAGGGGAGGGAAATAACATGAATCATGTAACCATGTAAAAATATTCTTAAATAAATAAATAAATTTAAAACAAAAAACAAAAAGAAATCATATTAGGTGTGCTCTAAAAAAAATAATGTTTGAATCCATTACAACATTTTGCTATTTGAGACAGAATATTGAGAATTTTATTGTAAAATATTTCTGAGATTTTTCCTTTCAGGCATGATGGTTATGAGGCTATTGGACCACCAATCAGGACATCAGCACAACACAGATAGCTCTTACCATTCTCTGGATAATGGTTAGGGGAATGACTTTGGGAATACCCAGGTAGAACTCCGTCCTGACTCAGTTGCCAATCTAAGTCAACCTTAAGCCAGTCTGAACCACTTTGTCATTCTCATGCTTCTCTCTGTTTTCTGCCACAGATTAAGCAAGGAATTTATTTGCATCTCCCTCCCTTCTTCTCATGTAGCAAACTCAATAGGCATAGTCCACAAGCTCTTTTCTTTTACAAATGGCTTACTTTGAAGTATTTTTTTCTAGAAGAACCTGCTTCACCTACCATAAAGCCTCAGGAAGGGAATGCCTTTTCTGGTCCATTTGTCTCCCATGAGGGAATACCCTCTATACAGTTAGATTATATCAGTCTACTCCTAGATGTATCTGGGGAGGCTGAAGTGGGTAATGTAAGAAGAAAATTTAATTAAGCAGCCCCTCATTTCTTTACCTTAAGAACTCCTTTAGTTGGATACTTTGCAACTCTGTGCTTTGTAGTAAGAATATAGTCCCAGGCAAAAGCCTATGTTTGTAATCAGATTAAGAATGTAGTCCCAGGAGCTTACCTAAATTATAATCTTAAATGTTTATATTACCATATTAATCATAAGTGGGTAACAATGTTAATCCTAGGCATGTGAAACTATCTTATAATGTACTTTATAACAAACTAATTCATTTAAGAGGTTGCAGGGACCAGAAGGTCACCCAAAGGTAATGGAGGACAGGAGTCCTAGAAGCCACGGATCCTTTGAGGGAAGGAATCCTGGAGGCCAGGAGCCCTTGGAGGGCAGGAGTCCCCTCCCTCTCTCATTCCAGAACAGGGGACTTGGGGGATTTCCTAGAGTAACCCCTGTAAGTCCTCTTCTCTACTCTGTAAGTTCCTCTTTTTGCCTTAAAAACCTGTCAATATCAATGATCAGGGTCTCAGATTCAACTGGGGAATCTGCAGACTTCTGACTTGTTTGTCTTGCCAACCACATAAAGTCAGACCTTGCTCAGAAAGTACTTTGCCCTGGCCTTTTTCTTTCAAAGATTATAGTAATCTTGTGCTTAACAAAGGTAAACTTCCAAATTTTTGGAATAGAAAGTTACTATTTGGCAAAAATTGTTAGGAATTATACTATATTACATCATAAAATTGTGTATACCTTTTGACCCAGTAATACCACTATTGGGTTTATTTCCTAAAGTATTCAAGGAAAAAAAGAAAATGAACTATATGTTCATTTTATGTTATATTTTTGTGTTGGCAAAGAAACTAAGGGGATGTTCATCAGCTAGAGAATGGCTGAACAAGTTGTGGTATAGCATTGTAATGGAATACTATTTGGCCATAAGAAATAACAAACAATATCACAAAAAAAGACTTATATAAGTGATGGAAAGACTTATTATATAAAGTGGTGCAAAGTGAACAGAACCAGGAGAATGTTGTACACAGTAACAACAATAATGCATAATGATCAACTGTGAATGACTTAAATATTATCTACAAGGCAAGGATCCAGGACAACTCCAAGGGACTAATGATAAAAAAGGATATCCATTGCCACAGAAGGAGCAGATAGAATCTGAATGTAGACTGAAACATACCCTTCTTCTCTTTATTTTCTCCATGAATTTTTTTCTAGTATAAGTAATATGTCTTGTTTTACAACATGAAGAACAGGGAAATATGTATTATATGATATGTGTACAACCTATATTATATTATCTGCCTTCTTGGGGAGGAGGGGAAGGATGAGAGGGAGAGGAGAAAAAAAAAGAATGAGACATATTTTTGAACATAGCTAAAGTGAGAATTTGTTTCTATTAGATAAGTGTATTTATTATGATTTATTACATATTTATAACAAATTATAGATTCTATTATTGTTACATATATATATAACGAGTAACTCAAAAAAGAAAAAACAAGGAGGCTGCTTGATAGCATATGCCAGTAGAAGGGCTTAGAAGGGGACATGATATTTATTTTCAAGGGCTAGCATGTGGAAAAGGGATTAAAACTATTCTTTTTGGCTTCATAGGACAGACTAGAAGCAAACTCAGTGTAGGCTTGATGTAAGGAGAAATTTCCCAACAGTTTTCCAAATAGATGAACTGTCAATCAGTTAGTGAATTCCCTCTAATTATAAATTCTCAGGCGAAGATTGTATAACCATTTGCTGAAAGGATTTGTTATATATATATGGTGGACCATATTCTGGGCTGAACCTGAACTACATTAGTCCCCTGGTAGTTCAGGCTGGATACTTGAACGAAATGAGACACTCATAGGTCATTCAACAGTCAACAAAAGGAGACCTACTTGGTCACAGGAGGATATTCATCAAAGGCATGCAATGAGAAGCCCTGGAGTTGATGATTCAGCCCAGTGAACTTCTCATTGGGATTAACCAACCCAGCATCTGACAACCCTTCCAGCTCCTCACAACTGCTTTGCATTCCGTCATAAGGAAGAGACAGACAAGTCTCAGGGGTCGATCTTAATACTTTTTAAGGAAAAACTAGTCTAATACATGGATGAAGAGGTTAAGATATTGCTACTACAATCCCACACAACAACCAAAGTCATTGGATCAAAAATTTAGATATAGAAAGTCTAAATGTGCCAGACACCAAAAGTCACTAAACTGTGTATACCCTTTGACCCAGTAATACTACTAATAGACCCATGCCTCAAAGAATGCAAAAAAAAAAAAAAAAAAAAAAAGACACGAAAAAGTCCCTAAAAAATATAGCTGCTAATTTTCTTACAGCAAAAAAACCTGTAAACATCTTTTGCTGATGGGAACCTATCAGAATTTGACATTATGCAATGCTGCCTTAGGAGCCTGCTTGCCTTTCCTAGAACACTACACTTTATTTCACATCTCCATGCCTTTGTACTGGCTATTCCCTATACCTGGAAAGCTCTCCTTGTCAGCCTCTTGGTTTCCCCGGTTTCTTCCTTCCCGGCTCAGTTTAAGTCCCATCTTCTGTAGTAGAACTTTCCCCACGCCCCCAGCTGCTACGGCCACCTTCCCCTCTCACATCCCTTCCCTCTACTCCATAGTTCTCTTATATGTATACTGTTACTTAAGTTTGTGTCTCATACAACAATGAACAATATGATAGTATGTTTTGCATGATATATATGTATGACCCAGATCAAATTGCTTACCAGGGGATGGGGGGGAGAGGAAGGGAGGGAGAGAGACAGTTTGGATCTTATAACTTAAAAAAACATATATGGAAAATTGTTATTACATGTAATTGGGAAAATAAAATATCCTTTAAAATTAAAAAAAAAAAAGAAAGAAAAATTATATATCCCTTACTTCACGTTAGAGGGTAAGCTCCTCTAGGACAGGAGTTTTTCTCTTTTCTTCATATGCTTAGTGCTTAGCACAGTGCATTTTATGTTCATATTCTGTGGAATGAAGGGGGAAACGCTAAAAGAACAGACTCCACCACTCGGATAGCTCAAAATACCCCCCTCGCTGCTATGGAGACACCTTAAGATGCCATGGGTTAGGAATGAGCGAAGGGTTAAAGAGCACTTGGCTGGCGGAGCTCAGCAGAGGGCGCTCCAACTCCAATCCTCCGAGGCCCCGCCCCACCCCAACCGACGCATGCGTAGTGTGGACCGCGGGCTGACTTCTGGACGATGCGGTCGCTGTTGCCGACCTTGCTTTTACCTGTTCCGGCTCGTGTTCCGGCGCCGGCCTGTAGTTTGTGCTGCGCCTCCCGAAGGAGGCCTGTGCACCAGTGGCGGGGACAAGCCACCAGCCCCAATCTAGGGGACGGCCGGGCAGCCCAGCCCAGAGTCCGGGAGCGGCCCCCTTGGCGGGTGCTCTTCTTCGGCACCGACAACTTTGCCCGGGAGGCGCTGCGAGCACTGAACGCGGCCAGGTACCTGGGGCCGAGGCCGAGATTTCCATTTGGTCCGGTTCGGCCTGCTCCCATTAGTTGGGGTGGGCGCTGGGCCTTGGCTATAGGTCTATATCTGGACCTATATGGACCACCCGCCCTAAACTTCGGGGTGGAAGGGCTGGGCTTCCTCGGAGCCCCGCCCCTCGTGTGTGCCCTTGGGCGGATGTGTTGGTCTGTCTTTATCTATCTCTGTGTGTAGCTCACAAAAATAAGTGGGGATAGCTTGATCCAGTCAGGTGGATACACTCTCCTGAAGAACTTTTTATTCTGTTCTCAAAAGTCTTTGGGCGTCCCTAAAGACAATGCAGTTTTAAGCTATTAAAGTTTAAATGAATAATAAACATGAATACAGGATACCCTTATAGCTTATACATACACTCCTTCACTCCCCTTACTAGCAAGGCACTCAGATGTCACTCTGCAGGACACAGTAGATCCTAATCCTGGGTCTGTAAACATTTTTTTTAAATATGTTGATAACTGTTACAATATAATTGGTTTCCTTTGCACAATAGATAAAGAACTTGGACCTGAAGTTATTCAAAGGAATTCAAACACAGGTTCAGACACTAGCTATGTGATCCAGAGCAAGTCACTTAATTTGCTTTTCCTCACCTGCAAAATGGGAATGATTAAAGCCCCTTCCTCAGGGTGATCAAATGAGATTATTTTGTAAAGTGCTTTGCAAACCTTAAAGTGCTATATGAATGATAGTTATTATTAATTCTATATATTTTACTTTATTTTGAAAACATTCCGAGAAGGAATTCATGGACTTCACCAGCTTTCCAAAGGGGTTAACTGTGTGACAGGAAAAAAGTTAAGAGTTTTTACTGACTGGACACATACTCTAAACTTCAAAACAGGCCTTCTGTGTTGTCCTTCTCTTTCCCATTCCTTCTAAGACCCCTGCCTACTTCTATACATAATTATAACTGACATAATATCTTAAAGTTTTTGAGGTACTTTAACATTTTGTTTCTTCTGATCATCATATCCTACCTAGGAGGTTGGTACTATATGTTTTATCCCCATTCTTCAGATGAGGAAAAAACTTTGACCTGAAGTTGTTAAGGTCACTTTGGTAGTAAGTAGCACTGTGGTATTTAAACCTAGGTCTTGCTAACTCCAAATGCAGTATACTTTCTACTGCCTCATGCTGCCTCCTAATCCTGTACATCAGTAGTGTCAAACTCAAATAGAAACTGATCCCTATAAGAGGCAAACTAAGAAAACTACAAATTAACATTGTGTTATATTGTATTTTTATTAATTTTGTTAAACATTTCCCAATTGCATTTTAATCTGGTTTAGACTATACTAGAAACTCCTATACCAGGGCTAGGACTTTGACACAGTTACTATTATCATCACTGAATAAAAAATTCAGAACTTATTAGGACTTTTATGATTTATATAATGTTTTCTGAAATATCCTGATTGATTATATGACCCTAGGGTTTTTCATGAACTTATGTTATTTTACTTACTAATACAATAACAATTTATAAATTGATTTATGTTGTATACTGTAGTTGAAAGTAAAAAATCTAATGCTTTTAAACTATTCAGACATATTCATTAATTCATGGCTGGCTTTCATCCTAATCCTGATTTTTTTACTTAGCCATTTGGTTTAAGTATTTAAACCTGAATCATTTGTCAGTTCAAACAAAAATGTATATTTTCATTTAGCCATAATACATATCTTAAGAAAATCACTCACTAACCTTGACATTTTCCTTCCTGTCTTATCATCTTAAGGGAAAATAAAGAGGAACAGTTACTGGAAAATATAGAGGTGGTCACAGTGCCCTCTCCTTCACCAAAAGGACTGCCAGTGAAGAACTATGCCCTTCATGCTCAGCTTCCAGTACATGAATGGCCAGATGTGGGATCTGGAGAGTTTGATGTTGGAGTAGTGGCTTCATTTGGCCGTCTTTTGAGTAAAAAACTCATTCTTAAATTTCCATAGTAAGTCTTCTTGTAAAGAAATTTAGAAATCAACAGTCTTTATAGACAAACTTGGTGTTTTTAAGTTGTAGTAGTTACTGTTTGAACTTTGATTTTGTTTCCTGTGATGTCATCAAATCTGCTTATCACTAAAAATAACATGAATCACCACCACCAAAAAGCAGGACATGTTTAATTTTTGATGACCTTGTGCTAGGCACTATACTAAAATAAATAATAGTCCAAAACTTTTGGGAGTTTACAGTATAAACAGACAAGTATACAGATTGTTATAGATAGACATGTACAATATAGACAGAACAGAATAAAATCATTAGACATCCTTAAAAGACTAATAAAATATCTAAATCAAGGATAAGAATATTGAAGTGAATAGGTAAAGCAGCAGAGATTTTAAAAGATTGTTTTGGGCTGTTGAGATAAAATGAAGGAAGCCAGTGTCTGAACAGATTATAATTTTTTTTTAAACCCTTAACTTCTGTGTATTGGCTCCTAGGTGGAAGAGTGGGTAAGGGTGGGCAATAGGGGTCAAGTGACTTGCCCAGGGTCACACAGCTAGGAAGTATCTGAGGCCGGATTTGAACCTAGGACCTTTGGTCTCTAGGCCTGACTCTCAATCCACTGAGCGACCCAGCTGCCCCCTGAACAGATTATTAACATAATTCACATTGTCCATGATTTTTGGTGGGAATAAAATGGATACTGGATCTTGAGATATTTTTCTCATTCTGTGATGAATCTTAAAAAAATAATTGTTTAATAAGTTCCCTGTGAACTATTATGGAACCCTTTTGGAACAGTAAATAAACTAGTCTGGTTTTATATAGAAAGCCATTTTCCAGAAATCAGAGAAAGTAAGTATGGTTTAAAATCATATAACAGTTTAAGAATAAACTATGCACCAATTTACATACTAATTCCCAGTTTTTCTAATCCAGTGGCATATTGAATGTCCATCCCAGTTATCTCCCGAGATGGCGAGGTCCTGCCCCTATAGTCCATACAGTACTTCATGGAGACACAGTTACTGGGGTGACAATTATGCAAATCAAACCTAAAAGGTACAGCAAGTTTCCTTTTTTTTTAATGTCAGTATCCTTATATATGCATTTCTAATGGCGCTAGTTATTAATCTTCTGATTTCAAAATGTTAAAGTTAGCTTTTTAACTCCATAAAAATGGAAGCAAATGTATGCTCTGATTTTTTTTGCATCCAAAACACCAAATCATAATCTTATAACTTCTATATTTTTAGAGTATATAGGTCCTTCATGTAGTCCTTGTATAGTTTTTAAATTTTTAAACTTAGATTGTTAGAAATTAAATTTCCATCAAGTGACATTTATTTGACAATTCTCTCATATGATATGGACTTAATTCTATTTATCAAAGACTTATGATTCTTGTTTGTGATAGCCAATTTTTCTTTCTCAAAGGATGGAAAAAAAAGAATGCATAATGTATAATTATGTAATGTAATTTGTTGTAGATTTAATAAATTGTTATAAATTTAATGCATTTGCTTTTGAATGATCTTTATAGATTTTTTCATATTACTACAAAAGTGAAAGTTAAAACTTATACAAGGACTTTATAAAGCCATTATTACATATGTTACAATCAGTTAATATCTATAGCAGAGAAGAAAAATGTTAAATTTTACAAATTGTTGTTCTATTTAAATTTTTGCTTTTGCAAATAATCATAAGGCTTTTGCCTGACATCAGCATATGTGAAGGTGTATCGAGGTACAAAATTATACCTTGCTCCCTGATGCAAATTAGAATACTTGTGGAAAATTACATGTCCTTTACCAGTAATCCTGATGATTTAAAGGCAGAACTCTTAAGTAAACAAAATATAACCTTTGGGAAAAGAAATACTTCTTAAAAAACTCAATACTTTTTCTAACCTTATTTTCATGAATTATAAATTCTTTGCTCCGTATTTTTAGTAAAGGAAGATAAATACATTTGTAGTAAAAAAGTGTCTTCCCATAGCCCTGTAGCTAAAGGTAAATTCATTTTTGTTGTGTTTCTTATAGACACATCATGGGTTGTTTTTTTCCTTTTTAGAACAAACTCAACGTACAAATTAGTTTGCCTATCTTTTCTGCCTCTCAATTCTATATTTTTGTTTTCAAAATCACATCATATATCAAACTACTTCGTTTTTTACCTTGTTTTTGATGTTAGAGGTAGCTGTTAGGTACTAGTCACATTGGCTGCCTTATGCCAGCCCCTCCCTTTAGAGTAGCTTATGGTAACTGTATCTTTAGCACAAGCCCAAGAGGGCAGAAATTTAGTGTGATAGTGTTTTTCTTCACAATTATGGTCAGTAAGAATTATTTTCCTTTTCATTGTTCTTTTAGGTTCGATGTAGGACCAATTATTAAACAAGAAGCATTTCCTGTACCACCCCAGTGCACAGCAAAGGAATTGGAAATATTGTTATCAAGACTGGGTGCCAACATGGTAAAATTGTCCCACAAAATCATATTGTATTTTCTTTCAGTCAGTAAAGCATATAAGGAACATTTTATCATGTAGAATGTCAGCTCTTTGAAGGCAGACATTTTTTTTCATTTTTTTGCCCTTGATGTGGGCACTTAATAAATACTTCTTGATTTGAATGAGATGTTTAAAGCTTGAGGGGAGAGGGAAAAGGGTGATTCGGTGTTTTCTTGCTTAAATATTAGTTATATGGCTGCTAGATGGTGCAGAAAGAGAGAGGGAGCAAGGAAGGGAGGCAGCTAGGTAGTGCAATGGATAGAACACTGGGCTTGTAGTCAGGAAGATTCTTGAGTTCAAATCTTGCCTCAGACATTTACTAATGCTGTGACCCTAGACAAATGACTTAACCCTGTTTAGCTCAGTTCCTCATCTTTTAATTAAGCTGGAGAAGAAAATGTCGAACCATTCCAGAATCTTTGCCAAGGGTGGTGAAGAGCCAAATAGGAAAAGACTCAACAACAAAATGTTAGTTAGGCTAGCATTCATAGTCCTCTATAATTTAACTTGTCTATCCTTCTTGCCTCCTCACTCTCGTTTTTTTTTTTCTTTGTATTTTGGCCTAATTGAGCATACTTACTATTCTCCAAATACCCTGAGCTTTGCCTCTTCATCACCTTTGGATATGCTGTTCTCATTCTCTGAAATCCCTTTTTACTTTCTTTTATCAAAGGTTTATGCTTCCTATTACAGTACAGCCCTATTTACTCTGTAAAGTATAAAGTATAAAGACCATCCCAAACTTTGGTGATCTCTCCTTTCTTTAGCATTTTTAACAAATTTAATAATTAGCTTCTTCATTTAGAAAATCGTGCAACATAGTCCATGCTTAACTGTATGCCTTGTACTTATTAAGTTGTATCCTTTTATTAAAGGGGATTTGAAGTAAGGAATACTGTACTTGGATTTTGGAGATGGATTCAAATTCTTACTCTAATATTTACTAGCTATAATAACAAGCCACTTAGCTGTTGTAAGAAGAAAATTTTAGGTATTATATAGATATGTATTTAAAGTGTGGCCGCCAGGAATCAATAATTCAGGTTGATTCCGTAATTAAATCAGACCCAAGTCAGCATCAGGTTTAAGGTAGTTTATTTATAATCGGGAAGGCAAAGGTATGGGAATAAAGAGGAAGGGAGAGGCTATTCCAGGCCTGCAGAGGCCTGGATGAGAGAGAAGGTTAAAAGCTCAAATAAATTAGGCTGCAAGCCACAAGGCCCAGCAACCAGATAGGCTAGTGCCTACCCAAGGCAGAGTTTTGGAAGTGGCCTAGGTAGGCCAAGGAAGTCAGCCTAACTTACCCATATGACAATACAGAGTAGAAGCTGTCTGTGGTCTCAGGAGCTCCTTCAGCACCAAGTTCAAAGCGGGAACTGCCTCCACAGGAAGTAACCAACATACTTAAAGAGATAGTGTCTTTCGTCACTTCCCATGGGTCCACCTCTAATTCAAGTGGACAGATGGCAGTCTCTACATTGATTTGGACTGCCCAAAGGGCAGTCCCTTGTTCTTGATTTGTTATTTATTGTCACGTGTGGGTAACTCATCTCCCCTCCCCACTAAGCGAGGTGGGAATGACCTCATCTCAGGTAGGTAGAGTTTTGACTATAGAATGGACTAGAGCTAATTTTATTTACACACTGTGTGACCCTAGGCAAGTCACTTAACTCTGTTTGCCTACTAACTCTTGCCCTTTTATTTTAGAGTTATTACTAGGACAGAAAATAAGGGTTTAAAAGGAAGGGTGAGGGGCTTCTAGGTGGCACAGAAGAGAGAAAGCTGGGCCTGGAGTTGAGAGGACTTAGGTTCAAATCTGGCACTTCCTAGCTATGTGATCCTGGGCAAGTCACTTAATCCATTTGCCTAGTCCTTGCCCTTCTGTCTTAAAGTTGTTAACTAATTCAGAAAGTAAGGTTTAAAAAAAAAAAAAAAGCTACCTCTTTGAAACTCAGTTGCCTCATCTGTAAAAAGGGGGTACTAACATTCGCATTATCTCCCCACAGAGTTATTATAGGGAAAGTACTTTAAAAATGAGTTACTGTGGGCAGCTGGGTTGCTCAGTGGATTGAGAGTCAGGCCTAGAGATAGGAGGTCCTAGGTTCAAATCCGGCCTCAGACACTTCCCAGCTGTGTGACCCTGGGCAAGTCACTTGACCCCCATTGCCCACCCTTACCACTCTTCCACCTAGAAGCCAATGCACAGAAGTTAAGGGTTAAAAAAAAAGAATTAAAAAAAATGAGTTACTGTTTTACATGTTAAAGGAGTAGCTTATAAGTTCTCAGAACAGGAAAATGACTAAAAGCAGGTACAGCAAGAGCAAGTTAAGTTAGACTAAGCCCATCTCCTTTTTTGCAATGTTATTAGAATCATAGAGGCAATGTGGCATAGTGGACTTGGAGTTAGAGAAACCCTTGGTTGCAAGGCTGTCTCTGACACTCACTAGCCGCATGACTCGGCAAATAATTTGACTTTTGTATGGCTCGTTGGACTTCCTAGAACTAATGTACTAAATCATAGATGGGTTTCATTCTCTGCTAGGAGTCTCTCATGCTAATGAAATTATTGATCTCACACACACTAGGGCAGTAGACCCAGGGGTTACTTAGACATTTTCCTGGATTTTGGTATGGTATTTGACAGGTATCTCTACATGGATAAGATAGAGTGATGTTGTCTGGATGATAGAACAGTCAGATGACTTTAGAACTGGTGAAATGAGCCGTTGAACAGAGTTGTGATTGTTAGATTGGTTTGGGCTTAGAAGGAGGTCTCTAGTGGAATGCTACTAGGTTATTCTTGGGCAAATTCTGTCTAGTGTTTTTTTAATCAGTGATGTGAGCACAGATGGCATGCTTATCAAATGACACACATCTAGGAAGAATAGCTAACATGCTAGATGACAAAACGGAGTACAACAGTCTCAGGGGGGTAAATCGAATATGATAAATTAGCATGTAAAAATGGAAAATCTTATGACTAGGTTGAAAAATATCAACAGCATGTGCAGAATGGGGGAGTTGTGGACAGACTAAAGTTCATATGAAAAATGCCTAGTGGTTTTTTTGACTTTGAGCTCTTTGTGAATCAACAATATAGCAGAGCAAGAGAGCAGGTAGGTAACTCAGTAGATAGAGAGCCAGGACTAGAGAAAGAGGAGGAACTGAATTCAAATGTGGTCTCAGATACTTCTAGGTGTGTAACCCCAGGAAAGTCACATAAGCTCAATTGCCTAGCTGTTAGCACTCTTCTGCCTTGAACCTATACTTAGTATCAATTCTAAGATGGAAGGTAAAGGTTTAAAAAAGAACGATGGATGAAAATTGCAGCTTCAAGCTTAATATAAAGAAAAACTTCCTTCCAGTTAGAGCTATCCAGACATAGGCTGGGCTGCCTCAAGAGATAATTACTGAAAGTTTTCAAGTAGTGGGTAAATACTTTGTTGTGTATTGTAGAGGGGAGTCTTTCTCAGGTGAAGAATAGGATTGATTGTAAAATCTTTTCTAACTCTGAAATTCTAAGGTGCTCTATTATTTTTTGTCATTCATCACTCTTGCCATCCACTCTAGATTGCCCTCCTCAACCATGACTTACTGCTTTGTATTCTATGTGCCAACTCTGTCACCCTGCACATAGCAATTATTCAAATATTTGTTCATTGTGATAATTTTGAAAATATGAATGGATAGAAACCTAAATCATAATCAAAATCTATGTGTGTGAATTAACCAAAGGCTATAATTGTACAGCAACAGATAGAAATTAACATCAGATGATACACTCAGGGTATCTTAACTTTTCAGAGCACTCTGTTGTTCTACCAGCTGAATAGTACCTTTCTTATACTACTCCCTTCACTACATTACATTGTCAGCCCCAGTCCTTTTTTTTAAACCCTTACCTTCTGTCTTAGAATTAATATTAAGTATCAGTTTTAAGGCAGGGGACTAGTAAAAGCTAGGCAAAAGGGGTAAGTGACTTGCCTAGGGTCACATAGCCAGGAAGTGTCTGCAGCTAGATTTGAACCCAAGTCTTCCCAACTTCAGGCCTGGTACTCTATCCACTGAGCCATTTAGCTGTCTCTGAATCCTCTAGTCTTATACATGTCCTTGTTACCTCTTCTAAATCCTTTTCCCCATTTTGAGAAGCCCTACTGCTTTCCAGGACTATTTACTTGGCTCACCTATCTCCCATCCTGTTCCACTATGCTTGCCAAAATATTTTTAGATTATGTCCCTCTCATCAAGTATGTTAACTGTCCTTCCCAACTTTGTCTAGTGTGCAAATTTGTTGTTACGATTTTTTTTTGTCTTAAACTTGGGGCTCAGCAAGCTATAGCCAAAGTGCCAAATCTGCCCAGAGAGCCAGTTCTGACTGCAGCTACAGAAAGCCAAGAATGATGTTTTTGGGTTTTTTTTGCAGTTTTAAATACAAGAAAACTTTATTTTAAAATGTAAAAATTAAACCATTCCTGGTTGAGGGGAGAGAGCTTACAGAAATAAGCAGTAACTGGTCAGATTTGGCTGATCCCTGATCTAAGTTATTGATGACAAAGAGGCATGATACTATAGTGCATAGTGTAACAAATAAAAATTGGTCAGGAAGCTCAACACCAGAGTTATAAACATTGAGAGACAGAGAGAGAGAGAGACACAGAGACAGAGAGAGAGACAGAGAGAGAGATAGATTGATTTCCCAGGTTTCAGCCCAGGGTGGTCCCCTCAATGCTGGCTTCCGCTCACCAAACGCCAGCCCAGGGAGCCAGCCTGTTCAAGAGCAGAAGTAAAGAGAGAAACTTCTCTCCTTCCTACTTGTCTTTTAAACCCCACTAGCTCTTCCCTCCATGACAGTGTTGCACGTTGACACTGACACAATGACTCTCACACTGAGAGTCCCCTAAATAATTTCCTTCACACAATCCTGTTGAGCTTGAAGTCAAAGAGGCCAGGTTCTATTTCTGTCACAGACATTTATTCTGTAGGACTCTCAGCAAGTTAATTAGTGTTCCTAAGCCTCTGTTTCCTCATCAGTAAAATGGGGATAGTAATAGCATCCAACTCAAACAACCCATTAAATAACAAACATTAAATTCTTCATATGTGTCAGGCAGCATGGTAGGGACATGGGGGGAAAAAACAAAAATAGTCTCTCATCAAGGAGTTTACATTTTTATGAGGGAGACAAGAAGTATATAAAGGGGTATAGTCAGAATATATACAGAGTAGATGGAAAATAATCTTAGGGGAAGACACTAGTGGTTATGAGATGGAAAAGGGCTTTCTGTAGCACTTGAGCTGAATCTTTTTTTAAATCCAGTCTTATTTTCTGTTCTAAATTCTTTCCCTCCCACTTCCCCCTGCCATTGAGAAACCAAGAAACCACTCATAAATATATGTAAGTCTAGCAAAACAATTTCCTGCATTAACCACATCAAAAAAAAAAATAATAATAAACCCCGCATTCTGAATCCGTTACCTCTCTATCTGGAGGAGGAGATAGCTGGTTTCACAGTGAGTCTTCTGGTACTATGGCTGGTTCTATTGTGTTAAACAGAATTTCTAAGACTTTCAAAGCTGTTTGTCTTCATAGTACTGTTGTTACTGTATAATTGAACTGCCTGGAAAGGAGTCAAGGCTTCTAAGAGGTAGAATTTTAGATAGTGAGTAGTCTGTGAATGAGGGGGCAGCCAGGACAGAGGCATGGAGGTGGGATATAGAGGATTCTGTGTGAAGAAAAGTAAATAGGCCCATATGGCTGAACTGTAGAATGTTTGGAGAAGAGTGATGTATGAGAAGACTGGAAAGATGGGAAGGGGTCAGGTTGCAAAGAGCTTTAAATTCCAAACATTGGTGTTTATTGATCCTAGAGGTAATAGGGAGCCACTGAAGATTGTTGGGAGGATCAAATGAGATTGTAAAGGACTTTTCAAACCATGAAGTGCTATATAAACTATAATTACTGATAAAAATGTTCAATGGAATTGGGCCAACCAGTGGTCTCTGAGTCAGTTCTCCAAAGAATTAAAGTTGATATGAAACTAATAACTATTCTTTATATCTAGCAATTCAACCAGTTTGAAATCTACTTAATTGTACTATTTGTCCAGCCTACATATCTACACCTTGTCCATAAGACTAGCATAAGTTACTTTGTCATATGAATTGCTTAAAATCTAGACTAATTATATCTGGTTCCCTCCTGATCTATTATTATAGAAATCTAATCATAAAAAGAGATGAGGTTAGTCTGTCTTGACCTGATCTTTTTTTTTTTTTTCTCTAATCCTTACCTTCTGCCTTAAAATCAACACTTAAGTATCACTTCCAGGGCAGAAGAGCAATAAAGAGCTAGGCAATTGGGGTTAGGTTTGCCCAGAATCACACAACTAGGGAATACCTAAAATCAGATTTGAACCCAGGCCCTCCCATCTCTAGGCCTGGCTTTCTATCCACTGAGCCACTTAGTTGTCCCCTGACTTATTCTTGATGAAATTGCACCAGATCGTCTGTAACTTAATTATCTATATTCAAAACTTTGTTGACCATGTCATTCATCTGTTCAAGAAACTTCAAATTTTCCCCATTGTCTTTAGATGAAAATTCTTTGGTTTTGTTTTTAAAGTCCTTCCCAGTTCGACTACATTCTGTCTTTATAGGCTGATTGCATATTGTTCCCTCAGCCCCTCATTGTTCTGACCAACTTGATTTCCTTATTTTTCCCTTCAATAATGATCCTTTTCTGACCTATGTACCTTTGCACTGTTTGTCCCCAATGTTTATAATGCCCTCCCCTCTTAACCTCCTTTTAGAAACTTTAACGTCTTTCAAGATTCACTAAAGTGACATCTCCACCATCTAGGAGTGGAATTCTTAACCTTTTTTGTGTCGTGGACCTCTTTGATAGTTTGATAAAGACGTTCTCAGAATAATATTTTTAAGTGCACAAACTAAAATACAAAGGAGGCCACTTATATCAGAATACCATTATCAGATTAGGACAGCGAGGTAGCAAAGTAGATAGAGTTCCAGACCTGGAGTCAGGAAGATTTATCTTCCTGATTTCAAATCTGGCCTCATATACACAATAGCTGTGTGATCCTGGGCAAGTCACTTAACCCTATTTGCTTCAGCTTCTTCATCTGCAAAATGAGCTGGAGAAGGAAATAGCAAATCACTCCAGTATCTTGCCAAGAAAACCTCAAATGAGGTCATGAACAGTCAGTCATGACTGAAACAATGAATAAGAACACCATTATCAAAATATTTCTAAAAACAATCTCAAAAGTGATCCAACCATTCTAGAAAGTGATTTGGAACTTTGCCCAAAGAGCTTTAAAATTGTGCATAACCTTTGATCCAGTAATACCACTGCTAGGTCTGTCTCTCAAAGAGATTTTTAAAAGGAGAAAGGACCTATTTGTACAAAAATATTTACATCAGCTCTTTTTGTGGTGGCAAAGAATTAGAAACTAAGAGGATGCCCATCAATTGGCCGAACATGTTGTGGTATGTGATTATAATAGATTACTACTGTGTTATAAGAAATGATATGAAGAATGATTTAAGAAAGTTCTGAAAAGACTTAAGTGAACTGAGGCAAAGTAAAATGAGCAGAACCAGAAGAATATTGTACACAGTAACAGCAATATTATGTGATGAACATTTATGAATAACTTAGCTATTCCTTGCAATAAAGTGATCCAAGAAAATCCTCAGGGATTCATGATGAAAAATGCCATCCATTTCCAGAGAAAGAGCTGATAGAGTCTAAATGCAGATTGAGATAGACTGTATTTCACTTTATTTCTTTACCTTTCTTTCATTTGTTCAAGTTCTCTTTCACCAAAGGACTAATATGGAAAGATGTTTTACATTTTTACACATGTAAAACCTATATCAGACTGCTCACCATTTCAGGGAGAGGGGACGGGGAGAATTTGGCTCAAACTTAAAGAAAATAAAAGTTTAAAAGTATTTTTTCCCTGGAATTGAATTAAAAAATAAAATATTAGCAAATTTTTTTAAATTTCACAAATTCAAGGTTAATAACCCTTGTTCTAGAAGCCTTTGCTTATTTCCCCAGTTGTTAGTGCCCCGTATATCCCTGTGTAATTTTTTTTTTAAACCCTTACCTTCTGTCTTGGAGTCAATACTGTGTATTGGTTCTAAGGCAGAGTGGTAAGGGTAGGCAATGGGGGTCAAGTGACTTGCCCAGGGTCACACAACTGGGAAGTGTCTGAGGTCAGATTTGAACCTAGGACCTCCCATCTCTAGACCTGGCTCTCAATCCAGCTGCCCCCCTGTGTAATTTTTGATGAATTATATTCTACATCTATTTATTTATGAATGTCTCCCCTATAGAATGTGTTTCTCCTTTTTGTTTTTGAATGCCCATCACCTAGAACAGAATTGAACACTTGGTAAGGTTTAATAAATGCTTGTTAATTCTTCCTCATTTTTCTCATCTGTAACATTAAAAATTAATATTATGCTAAATGTAATATTTAGAAATTGGTTTGGAAATACAATATTAGTTTTAAAAAAAGATTGTTGTGGTCACCGTTTATAAAATAATTAACCCTTAAGTCATGAGGATGATAATAGCTTTTTAAAATTTAATTTTAATATAAATATAATCTAAGAAAGAAATAAGGAGGGAAGAAAATAGAAAAATAATCCCAGCCTACCACCCTAATCTTACCAGCCCATGAGAGAAAGACCCCTAGCCAAAGACCTCCAGAGACAAACCCCATCTCCTCTACGATCTCATTTTTAATAGTCATCTTTCTCCATGTCACTTCCTTTCCCTGTATGCTGGTCCATCACATCCCAGGAACCAATCAAAGTCTTTTTTGACTCGGACCAGTAATCCTTAGTTCCAGGTTATGATCCTAGGACTCTTAACCTGTGACCTCTGTTTGGAGTATTCCAGCTACGCGAACGGGCTGGCTTGGACGAGCAGAAAGTTTACAACCCTGGAAGGACGGAGTTCCCTTTACACATATCTAGTAGTTTACATTGTCCTGTTTATGATATTTCTTTCACCAACCTCTTCCTATTCCCATTGCCACCATTCCAGTAAAGGCCCTTATTTCTACCTTCCTATGGAATGTTGCTTCTTTCTCCCTTCTCCAGTACAGCCTTTACACTATTATCAGATTAATCTTCCTTCTGCATAAATCTGATCGTTTCACTCCTTTGCTCAAAAACCTTTTTTTAAATTGATAAATTTTGTTTTAACCATCATTAAATATATAGATATTCAAATATATGGATCAAAACCAGAGATAGTACAAGCAAAATCATAAGCAAGAACAATAAGCAAAACCTCCAAAACTCCCCCCCCCCAAAAAAATAGTAGAATATCCAGTACGTAGTGGGGGAGCAGGGGGAGGATACCCCAACGTTCCATAATAACTTATTCTGCAAAACAACATAAGAAGTGGTTATTAATGATTGTGCCCCTATTATTTACCCATAGTAAAAGAAATGAGACCCTGGACATTACCTTAAACAGCTGCACACCAGGCTTGTCTCCTATATCAACCATGAGATTTGTTGCTATGTTGTCTTCTTTACATAATTGTATTCAGTATGTGTTCTCCACAGTCATCGTTCCAGATGGCTCAGAAGTCTTCTGTGACCCTTTATTGTTTGCTTACGACCTTTCTCAATCTGGCATCAATTCTTCCTTTCCAGTGACTATACTCTAGCCAAACTTAATTGCTCTTCAACTGGAAAATGCCTTCTACTTTTGTACATCAATGTCTCTGATTATACTATACTATACTATACTACACTACACTATACTATACTATACTATACTATACTATACTATACTATACTATACTATATATTGTATCATATCATATCATATTATATTACATTCTGAATTATCTTCTTCTCCTTTCTTGTGCATTGAAATCCTGCCCATCCTGTAAAGCTCATTGGAAAATGCCAACTCTTCCGTAAGTCTTTCTTGATTCTTCTTTGGCTGTAACCACCTCTCAGCCTTTATGGAGTTCTTTGTTTCAAGCCTCAACCATGTGCTCACTTATCACCTCTTCTAGTTGCTTGCCTTTGCATCATTACATAGACCTACAAAATTTGAAGTTCCAAAGGAAGAGAACTACCTCTTCCCTAAACTTTGTATTTCCCTACTGCCTACCTTAGTGTTCTGCATACAGTAAGTACTTAATAAATGTCTACTGAATTGAATTCCATCTGATTTTGCTTTTAGTGGAAAGGAATTAAGGACTTATTGGAAAAGAAATAAGTGGAAATATTCTGAAGAGAGAGACTTAGTTTTTTTGTAAGAGGAGTAGAATTAATAAGAGCCAAGAAATAAAGAAATAAGAATTATAACAAAAAAAAGTATTGGTTATACAGTATTTAGGAACAGAGGCACTGCACAAGTGTCAATAAAGTTTAAATAAATACCAAAAGAGATTTTTTTTTTACAGAAAATATTTGAGACTCTGAACTATGTAACATTCTAGAAAACTAGGAATTAGGAATTTCTTTCGTGCTATATATATAAATGTAAAGCGTAGCTTTTCTGTTATAATACATATTAAAGCATCTTATTTTGAAGTTTACTAGGTTATGAACAAGTTTGTAGTTTTCTGTATGCCTAATGAAATATATTCATTCATACAAGTATTACTTGAGTGTCCATTGTCAGGATTGAGGGCCACTTTTCCTAGTACTATTCTAGCTGGCAGTGAAAAATGCCTGGTTAAATTCTTTAAGAGTACAACTCTTTTTGAACGTTTATTTTCAACATACATTTAAATGCCTACTTTTACACTGTGTTAGACTAAGAAAGATTGGACAGATATCTATGATCTAAGTAAAGTGAACACTCCCTCCAGGGATGCAGTTCATGAGCTGCTCCCTGTACCTTCTCATCCTCTGTGACTCATACCTCTCTTCTCATTCAGCTTCTACAGCATGTCCGTCCATTGGGCTGGGACTGTCTTCCAGTCTCTTGATGAAAATGAAGGGCTGTCCTTTAGTTATTGCTCCTTCTCACCACATGACCCTGCCATGTTACTTTTTGGTCATATATTTTTTTATATCATTCATGCCATTTCTCTTGTACAGTTCTTTATTTGTACTGTCAGGATCACCATGCATTTCATTGCATTTGAGTGGCCCTCAGCTATGTTCTTTGAAAAATAATATTCCATGCCTCAGGGTCAGACAAGATCAGAAGAATATTACTGAGGCCAACTAGGTAGTTCAGTAGATTGAGACCCTGGGCAAGTCACTTAACCTCCATTGCCTAGCCCTTACCGTTCTTCTATCTTGGAACCAATACACAGTAATGATTCTAAGATGGATGGTAAGGGTTTTAAAAAAGAAGAATGTTGTTCTTTTAAAAAATGATCCTTTGTTTTGGGAGAAAGCATGAGATAATTAAAAAACTATGCAGTTTCCCAAAGTCAACTCAGCCCATTCTTGCTGTTGCATTTTTGTCCTAGATTACTGTTTATCTACCATGTCTGTTCAAGTTATATATATTGATAGGTCAGCTATATGGGTTTTTCAGTGAACTATATCATATTCTGGACAATAGGCATTCTTCATCCATTAATTTTTTTTTCTGTCTAAATAATTAGACTAAACTCTTTGGAATGATTTAGAACTCATTTAGAAGTTCTGCAGTGTTGCTGAATTTGTTGTTGAAATCTGCCCAATGTCATTTACAAACTAGAACACCAGGAGCAGCTAGGTGACTCGGGATAGAAAGCTAGACCTAGAAATTGGAGGTCCTGGGTTCAAATGTGGCTTCAGACACACTAGCTGTGTGACCCTAGTCAAGCAATTTAACCCCAGTTATCTAAACATTACTGCTCTTCCTTCTTAGAACTTATACTTAGTATCAGTTCTAAGACAGAAGGTAATGGTTTTAAAAAACAAACTAGAGGACCTCACCATTTATAGGAATCCTTCTTCCTTTTGGTCTTGGTGCTGAACAGCCTCTCTGATAAAGGCAAATATTCTTGGCAAATTGGTGTGTTCCCATTTGATTCCTTACTTAATGTTTTTAGTCACAGGGTCATTGAACAAAGTTATCTTTGAAGGAATCTTATATAATACCAACATGCACATGGGAGACACATTGTTGGAGAAGATTTTAAGGTGGTATTTTGCTTGGCCTAATTTAATCCAAGCAAATAGAGATGTATTCTTTATACCTCCCCAGTCAGTTGTGTCTTGATATAGAAGTGGTCTGCTTTAGAATATTATTTGCAGTAAGCTGTCTATAAATCTTCATCCAAGTTGTCTTCTACATATGTATAGTTTTTTTATGTAAAGGTTTTGTGGAGTTGGAAACGAGACAAGCAACAGTTATAAATATTCTCTTGGTTAACTTTTTTGTTTGTAATAATAAAGTCTAAACTTTAAGCCTAAGCATTCGGTTTACTAATTAAATAAGAAATTGTTTTTGTTCTCATAGAATTCAATCTATTAAATTATTTTTTCATATTCTTTTCAATTTTTCAATTTTTTATTTTCTTACCAATTATATGTACTTTCCATGTTTTCTGAAGTTATGTGATCCATATTGTCTCCTCCTCTTCTTTCCTCACATATCGAGTCATCACAATATCTTACCCTCTTCTCTCTGCTTACGTGGCCACACTCTGTTTCAGGCCCTTTTCACTTTTCATCTAGACCAATGATGGATGGGCACACTACTGCCCACGGGCCAGATGCAGCCCCCTGAAATGTTCTATCCAGCTGTGTGACATTATTCCTAATCTGACAAATACAATGAGTAGGATACAATACAATGAAACTTCGAAAGAGTTGCCTTAGAAACAGACTGACAAATGAGCATTTCCTTTCCTTTGGCTCCCTCTTTAAAAAGTTTGCCTATCTCCGATCTAGACTATTAAAATAATCATCTAATTAATCTCCCAATCTGCCCTCCACATAGCTGCCCAAGTGATTCCTAAATCACAAGTATGTCACTCCCTACCCAGGATTCCCTATCCCTGCTATGTAAGGCTCTTTATAAGCTGTCTCTCACCTACCTTTCCAGGTTTATTATCCATTAATTCCCTTGACATATTCTCTGCACCTCCCAAACTATCCTTACCATTCCTCACATACTCTCCATCTGCCTACTTTATACTGTTGTATATAGGCTGTTCCCCGGCTAGTCTCTTTCAAAGCTCAACTCAGGCATCTTTCCTTCTGAAATAATTCTTGATCTTTACAGCTACTAGACCCTCCCTCCACCCCAACAAAATCTTACTTTGTATTTTGTATATCTGTTGTATATATTCATTATAACTTCATATCTCCAGTGCCTGGCATAAAGCAAGTGTTTAATAGTTGGTGGCATGAAGTGTTGGAGTAAGGAGAGGCCTCCTAACTTCAGGGACTTCTTAAACTAAAGTATGGAGGTGAGAATGGGAAAATGTATACAAGGAGAGCAAGGAGTCTTGATTGACCAGAGTACAGAGAACATGGGAAAGAATCCTATGAAATGACTAGAAAGGCAGTTGGTTATGGCATAAGGATGTGGAAGGCCTCCAATTCCAGACAAGTATTTTGAACTTTATTTGGTAAGCCAATATTTCCCAAACTAATTTGTTGATAAAAAAAAAACACTTTTAGGGCTTGAACTTTCTTGACAAAAACTGTAGTGTTTGTCAACAGGGTCTGGGGATGTGGAATGCCCTTGGGAAAAAGTGAGTCCAGGAAACTTTGGAGGAAAATCAAGAAAATTAAACCTGTTTTCATTCTAAAAAATTGTTACACATGAAAAGTACTTTTGAGAGATTTTATAATTAAGATTATAAAGGAGAAATATTGTTAGCACTTGTATTTCTTGTGAAGTTTCTATTAATGTTGTATGAAAGGATGTTTCTATGTAGCAAAGCTTTGTGAGCAGGAAACAGCTGGTAAAGGATGGTGAGAAGATTGTTAAGTTTTTCTCACACAAGGAAGATCTCTCTGGCAGTTTTGTGATGGATTGATTTTGGAGTAAGGTGAAGAAAATGGAGGCAGAAAGATGTTAGGTTTTTGCAAAAGTTCAGGTTGATGGCAATCAAAGAGGGTACTAAGGTGGTATTACTGAGTTTAGAGAGGAAAAGATGGCCAAATTGAGAGATTTACAGTTTTAGCAAGCACAGTTGTGAACTGACTGTGGGGAGCAGCAAAGGGAATAATCAACTACATCTCCAAGGTTGTGTGCACAAAGAGACTTCTGGATATGGTGGTACCACGAGCAGAAATAACAGACACAATAAGAGCAGGCTTTGGAGGACCAAGAAGTTTGAGTTTGAGAAAGTATCCCAATGTAGAATGAAGCTCTGTATTTGGAGTCAGAGGACCTGGGTTCAAATCTCAGCTTTGCCACTTACTACCCAAGTGACTTAATTTCTCTGGGTTTCAATTCCCTCATCTGTAAAATAGAAGGAGTGGAGGAGAGACTAGACTACACTGGATAATTTCTTAGGTTCTTTCCATTCCCAAGCAGGTACACCTCAGTGGCACACTAGATAGAGAACTGGGCCTGGAGTCAGGAAAATCTGATTTCACATCTAGCCTCAGACACATCTAGCTGTATAATCCTGGGCAAGTCACTTAACCTCTGTTTGTCTCAGTTTCCTCATCTATAAAAATGGTGATAACAATAGCACCTACCTTTCAGGGTTGTTGTGAGACTCAAATAAACTAATATTTGTAGAACACTTTACAAGCCTTAAAGTGCTATAAAATGCTCGTTATATTTTATCAGTGGTTAGGTTTTAGAAGGACTTTTAATTTTTGAAAAAAATTACTTATTCATTTATTTTTTACCAATTACATGCAATAGCAAATTTCCACAAAAGTTTTCCGAAGTTATATGATCCAAATTGTCTCCCTCCCTTCCCCCCCCCCAGAGGTGGCAAGTAATTCAATCTGAGTTATACATGTATCATTGGAAGGACATTTAAAACAGATTATGTTCCACGGGTAGTTGGTGATGTGGAATAGAACTCGGGTTCTAAGGTCATGAATGGAGAATGACTTTGGGAATCATTTGACTAGATTAACAGTTATTATTTATAGAAAGTTTTATTCTATAACTAGGGGGTAGCTAGATGGCACAGTGGCTAGAGTGCCAACCCTAGAGTCAGGAAGACTCCTCTTTCTGAGTTCAAATCCAGCTTCAGATACTTATTAGCTTTATGACACTGAGCAAATCACTTAACTCTGCTTGCCTCAGCTTCCTCATCTGTCAGATGAGCTGGAGAAGGAAACAGCAAAACACTCCAGTATCTTTGTCAAGAAAACCCCAAATGAGGTCACAGTCAAACATTCAGTGAAACTGAATACACACTCTAATCAAAGAGCCAAAGAAGCCTTGTTCTTAGACTGTAAAGCTTTCCTGAAATTTGCATTCTTGAATAAGTTAGCAAATAAACATTTGGGGTTTGGCCTTTAGGAACTCTTAAAGCCCACTTAAATGAGTTGCATAGTTTGAACTGCTATGAGGTCAACACAGGTTTATGGCCTTATATTTGTATATGATGAGTCCATAGTAATGCCTTTCCAGTAAATGACTGCTTCCCATGTGGACCAGTTAGCTTTTTATAGAAAACAAAACTGCCCTAAGAACACTCTACACTCCTCACCTAGGCCACTGACTGAGAATCTTGTTGATTCCCCAATGCCAGGGTCCTAGGATGATAGACACTGCTAGTACAACTCTACTAGAAAAACAGTAGCTCTGCTAGTGACATTGTAAGGTCTGGTGCTTCATTAAAAATCATTGAGATAGTATTTCAGTAAAAAGCCAGGGTAGTAGCTAACTTTGCTCCCAGTTCTTTTGAAGTAAAAAAAAAAAATTACTCAGTATCAGAATTTGATGTATTTAGTGTAATGTTAATTTTTTAATCTCCTTTTTTGTAGCTAATTTCAGTCTTGAGAAACTTGCCTGAAAGTTTAAAAAATGAAAGGCAGCAACCAGCTGAAGGAGTAACATATGGTAAGTGTTAATTGTATAAAACTCCACCTTGGGCTAAACAGATTTACTGGCTCTCTTGCTTATCTCCCTTATTTGTATCAAAAGGGGAAAGATTTTTACCTGGGCTGCTAACAAACTGAAGCCCCATAACTAAATTCTGCCCCAATGACCATGTAGCATAAATGGATTCAGTCATTTCCTCATTCCAGATCTCTTTACCATCATGTTTTCACCCACAGAAGAGGAAAAATGTGATTATTTTGTGATGAACTGTCTCTCAAAATGTTTTATTCTTTTATTCACTTTCCTTTGGGGTTTGGAAGTGTTTTTTGTTTGTTTGTTTTTAAACCCTTACCTTCCATCTTGGAATTAATATGAAGTATTGGTTCCTAGGCAGATGAGGTTTAGTGACTTTCCCAGGGTCACACACAACTAGGAAGTATCTGAGGCTAGATTTGAACCCAGACCTCTCCTGCCTTTAAAGGCTTGGCCATCAATCCACTGAGCCACCTAACTGCTGTTAGTGTGTTTGTTTTTGTTTCGCATGTTCTGCAAAGAAAAGTTGAATTTTAAATGATATCCCCAATGTCATTAAGACTAAAATTTAATCAAGAATCTCATTTCCCAGCCTGCACTATTGAAACTGGCATATAATCCACAGAAGAATTATATTTACTTTCTGTCTAATTTTGTTTAAACAAAATCATTTATTACTCTATGTATATATGTTATAGTGATTGTTACCCTTAAATACTAGGGTATTTTGAGAGAATTAGAATATATATTAATTGATACAGTGCCACTCATTTTACCATAAACATAAAATTCAGTAGTTCAATAAAATTTAATAACAGTAGCAGATCCAAAATTTACCTTAAACCTAGTCGGTGTCCTTCATGGACTTTATAAGTCTAGTAGGTGTAAAAATGTTAATTTTCATTATTGACATTACTTTATAGCTCCCAAGATATCTGTTGCTATGAGTTGTGTAAAATGGGAGGAACAAACTCCAGAGGAAATATTACGACTTCATCGTGCCATTGGCAGCATGGTAAGGCATCTATTTCAATCCAATAGTGTGGGATGGAAATCACTTTTTTGGATATTTTGAATGAGGACTCAACTGTGCATAATTAGATTAAGGAATATGTTAAATGTAAACAAAAGATTGACTTGTTTTCATGAGTAAGTTCTTGTAAGTCAAATTCTTCAATCTCACATATTACCGTAAATGTACTGAAGTTGTAGCATATGTTAGTCTTTTCAAACACTTGGATTCAGTTACTCATTTTCTGCTGGTTCAGTGCCAGGTTTCCTATTAAAAATCTTTTAAAGGTCACACAAAGGCATAGACTAAAATGTGAACTTCTAGAAAACAGTCTCTGGATATTCTGAATATCCCCTACAGTTCGTAATACATTTAGAGTTCTTAGCAAACTTAAATCTTCATCAATAATAATGTTTCAAAAACATTTTGGGGATTCAAAAGTTGGGAGTTTTCTAAATGAAAATATGAAATGAAGAACAATTTATACAAGATGTCCCAGAAGTTTTAGTGTAGTTTTAAGCTATTAAAAATATTTTAGTTATTAAAAACTTAAAACTGCATTAAGATTTCTAGGACACCCTAATTTTTTCAGTGGGTGAGTAGATAAAAAGTAATAATAGTTAATATTTAAATAACACTTGAAGGTTTGAAAAATGCTATCTATATGTGTGTGTGTATTGATATATCTATATCTATATGTCAATCATTTGATCACACAATAGCCCTGTAAGGTTTGGGGTTTATTGCTTTTTGATCACCATTTTACAGATGAAGAAACTGAGGCTGAAAAACTAAGTAATTTTCTCAGATTCACACAGCTATTAAGATTTGAGACAGGATTATAATTCGGGTTTTTCTGAATTACATGTCTGTTACTCTATCCACTGAACCAGTGATATCAAACTCAAACAGAAATGGGCAGGTACATATTGACTTAGAAAACCACATATTAGCACTATCTGTATTCTATTATATTTTTATTTATTTTGTTAGACATTTCTCAATTACATTTTAATCTGGGCAGCACTCCTGACCCTCTATATTATACCACTTAGCCTAGCTGCTAAAGGGCAGAGTGATGACTAATTCTCAAAGTGTGAAAGTTTGTTGTAGAAATCAGTGTTATACTAAACAGGGGAGAGGAGGTCAGAAAGAAAGTGAAACCAATATTTATTAGATATTTTGCTTTTCAAATAGTTTTGTTTTACTTAAATTCCCAAGTGTTTACAGAAACTTAAATTTTCTAAAACCATAATGAATTCTTTTGTGTTATATGGAAGGAACCAAAAAGGCTGTTTTTAAAACCTTAAAAAATCTTTGCTCCATAGTGTGGGAAAGTTAATTCATTGTATTCTTTTAAAAAATAAGTATTTAATGAATCATGTAACCATGTTAAAAATGAATATTAATAAATGTTTAAAAAAATAAGTATTTAGTACCTTAAAGAAATCTGTAATTTTTTGCTTTAAGATTTTTTTTTAACAGAACAAAGAATTTATCTTTCAAACGCCAAATCAGAACAGGTGGCTGAGGGACCCAAAGCTGTTTTATGGCATGTGTTTCTCCACATGCTTTTATTGCCACCTGCTTCGTGGCATGAAACAGATTTAGGGCCTTTGACCACCTGTTCTGATTCAGTATACTTGTGAGAGAAAATCTTTCTCATATGTTCTTTTAAATCCTAGAAATAAGTCAAAGAATTTATTAATGTACACAATTAGTACAGTGCCCATAATACTCATCACCTTGTCCTTTTCATAGTAAATGTTCAATAAATGCTTGTTGATGATTACTTTTCCTGAATGGGGTCTTTTATATCCCATAACCCATCTCCTTGTGTTAAAGAAGGATTGGCTTCATTTATAACCTATTCAAAAAGACTTAGGCAACATTAAGATTAACTCACCATTTCCTTCATTAAAAGAAAATAAGTAGAATTGGATAACATCTAGTGATCGATGAGAAGTTTTAGTGTGTTGTAGTCCTTCTAAATACTTATTTTTCATTCATTTTCAGATTCCATTGCAGACACTCTGGATGGGTAACACCATTAAACTTCTAGATTTGGTGGAAGTTAATAGTCCAAGCCTTGCTGGTACTAACTTTTAAATAATTAAAATAAAAGTGTTTTCACTTGGTAACCTAACTGAAAATGTATTGTTTTATCTCAGATCAGTCTTGCCTGAAATGTAATTTGTATAGGAAACTCAAGTTTGTTTAGGCAAAATCTCATTAATTAGACAGTTAGCCTTTCCTTGGAGTGTACAAGTAATTTTATCTTGACAAATGCCATAAGTGAAGATCCATGGGCAGCTTATTGGATATTTGGGGGGGGGGGGGCGGGGGGGAATGCTCTTTAGCCACAGATTGTATGTGTCCTCAGGCTAGTTCCAGACCTGTAAAATCCAGAAATATCTTCCCAATATTTAAGTCTGGAATGGGCCTCATTTGAGATTTAGACTTGGGTAGGGAGGATCAACTAAGAGATATCGTCAGGGTTCTAAACCCTGTCATATTTTTTTCCACAAATCAGTAATTATATCACAAAAGGGTCAGGCAACACTTTCACACTTCTTAGTCTGGTCACTAATTATATGTGTGTATATATATTTTCAACTAATTATATTTTTAATAAGAGATTCATTCTCTCTTTTGTATTAGAAAACTTCTGATTACATTAATGAATTATACAAGACCCAGACTTTCCAGTATTCATGTGTTAAATGGAACATTGGGAAAACACTGAAAGTTTTTCATCCAAAAATTTTGTTTAGTTTTGAATCTATCCTAAGATAATTTAAAAAATTTTTCGCCTCATTTTCATTAAGCAGCCACCAACCTACAAGAGTATTGCTTCTCTTTTTCTCCCTTTTTTTTTTCAGATCAGAAATTAACAGGTCAGTCTGTTCTTCCAGGAATGATAATATACCACAAACAGTCACAAATACTCATGGTTTGTTGCAAGGTATAGATTTCTTTACTATTATTTTATTTCATTTGGTCAATGTTTTGGATATTTTGCTTGCTCATATACTGCACAGAATTGCTCATCTCTTGGTTATAGCAAATAATTTTAGACAGTAAAGAAATTCTTCAATTTTCTTCAAGCCATTTATTCTAAAGCATAATTTGTTAAGTGGTATTAACTAGTGAGGTTTAGTTGAACACTCAGTGCTAAATGAAAATCTGAAAGGATGTGCAACAAAAGCAAATGTAATAAGCATTTTGTAAATTCCCTTTATGTAATGCCCTGTGGTGAGGTTAGGAGGAAGATATACCCCTCCTTCCCCCCACTCTAGTTGAGGCTCAGCATACCTTTTGCCTGGACTATTGGTCTTCTGATTTTATCTATTTCTAGGTTCTCCCCTCTCTAATCTATCTTCCTTCTAGATTTCCAGTAAAAATATATTCCACAGGTGCTCCCATGTTCAGAAGCCTTTAGTAGCTAGGTTTAGATACAAACTACTTACCTTGACCTTGTTATTTGTCTCCCACCTACCTTTGCAACATTATTTCACATTACTCCCTTCATACACTCCTTTTTACAACCAAAATGATTTATTTTGGATCTCTCCTCAATTAAAATATGCTTCCTTTTCATTTTGACTATGCTTTTTCCTTTATCTGTCTGGGTTTGTTGTTGTTTATTCTATACATTATGTGTATGCATTCTGGTTTTGTACCTGTCTCTCCTGCCTTAATAAGCTCATGTAGGCTAGAACTGTTTATATAACTGGCTTGCAGGATGTTGGGCTGTGCCTTACATGGTTAGGCAAGTAATTCTTTTTAAGCGTATCTGTCAAAAGCTTTGCTTTCGTACTATGACTGCCTGGTCTGACTACCTTGTCTCTTATCTATCTCTCTGCAGGGTGGCTGGATTGGGGTACGATCAATTATTTTCAGGAAAAAACTTACAGCTACTGATTTCTACAATGGATATTTACACCTTTGGTTCCAGCAGAATTCCCAAGCCCATCTGGAGGAGTGCAGATTTCAAACTCTCAACTTTGCAAAAAGGGAATATGGGAAAGAACCTGAATTGTTGCTGTGCAACAGTGCATTGAGTATTTAGGAAAAAGATGGACAAAAACCTATCTGTAATTTAAGAAATCCCATTTACAAGTAATTACCACTCATTTGCTGAAGGCAGCATTGTTCTGAGAAGTGATTATTTGCTACTTCAGATTTTAAATCGGTCAAAAGCTTCCCCTGTTCAAAATAACTTTGCCCACTTTAATGGCTAAGGTAATTGGTTAATAAATGTATTTTTGTTTTATTCAGGAGTAAATAAAACTGAATACTATTGCAAAATGGATAAAAATTATCTATCTTTGCAAGGGTATATGCAGATCACAAATGTTTATGGATATATGTGCCATACTTTACCCACTTAGTGTGTTCTCTAAAAATTGTTTGTAAAATGAAATTTTGAAAATTGAATGATTTCTTCCTTAAGTTGTTTTATACTTTCAGAGGCAATTCTTTAATTCTCTTTCCCATTGATCATTAGTAGTGAACTTGAAATTTCTCTCCCCTCTCCCACCTTCACCTTTTTATCAGATAATTAATATATAAGCAAACATTTAAATATATGAGGAAAGTCATTCAGTATAAATTCTCTTATAAAGCAGAAAAATCCTATAATATGAACAATTACAGATAATTAATTCAACAAATTTAAAATTTTTAAATCTATTCTTTAAAAAAATCTATTTTGCCTCCAGGAATGGCATGGAAAGAGTCACCTTTTGGATTTCTTGTGATGATATCATCAACTTTCCAGATTTCCTTTGCTGAGTTCACCTTAGATAAATCCTATTTCCCAATACAAAGTTCTCCCTATAGAGAGTTTTCTCTGTACCTATTTACTTGTTGAGGTATGCTCCCAAATGAAGAGGGACCAGTAGATTAGATGTCTTCGAGGGTTAAATTTCCAGACTGATGCTTCTTGGAAAGTGTTTGCTAGATGTCACTGACCCAAAAGACCTACTGAATTAATGCCCCTTTACGCAAGGCCACACAGTTGGTAGCTGGAAGCAGAACCCAAATGTTCTGACTCTAGCACAGTGCTTTTTCTATTGGTACAATTGGTTTTCCAATAAAGTAGAACAAATTATAATGGTAAGTATTACAATCTGTATTTTTCTGAAGTGAGGCATCATATTAAAAAAAATAGTAAGTAAATTCTCTGCCCTAAAGTGACCTTAAATCTAAAAAGAGAAATTGAACAAATACTATCTATCTAGGGCTATAAAAAAACTAATGACTAAAAAGTTAAAAGTTATAGTATGCAGGCCTAGAGACGGGGGGTCCTAGGTTCAAATCCGGCCTCAGACACTTCCCAGCTGTGTGACCCTGGGCAAGTCACTTGACCCCTATTGCCCACCCTTACCACTCTTCCACCTAGGAGCCAATACACAGAAGTTAAGGGTTTTAAGATGTAAAAAAAAAAAAAAAAAATAGTATGCACTTGTGTATATTGCAAATGAGAGGAAAGAAAGAATAAAAAAGAAGTAAAAGATTAGGCTAATATCAAGTTACTAGACTGCAAAATTCAAACTCTAGCAAAGTTCTAAAAACAGTTTGGCCAAGAAGGAATAGGGAAGAACTTAACATTAACTACATATTTACATTTAATGAGACCATGGGTTTCAAGCAAAGCTGAAATGTTATGGGAGAAGTCATTGCACCCTACCAAGTGATCCAGCATGCTCCCTTATCATCAGAGAACAGTTCCTCAAATTCTCTTGAAGTGACACTTAATCAGAAGCTCTCCTACCAGGAGGGAAGACCAACTATCACACCAAAGGTCCACATTCTGTCTTAAGCCTGAAGAGAATTCATCACCCAAATTGTAAGGGAATTGTAGATACTGAATTGAACAGGTCCTGAAGCCATCTGGTTCCACCCAAATCTGAACAAGAATAACTTCTGTAGACCCGAGTGATGCACCAGCCTTTGCCCATTTCACTCTTGCATAGTTGTCATTGTTAGGAAGTGTTTCCTTACATTAAGCATAAATTTGTCTACAGTTTCCATCTGTTGTTCCTAGTTCTGCCTTCTGGTACCAAGTAGAACAAGTTCAACATCTCTCACAGCAGTCCTTTGACTACTTGAAGGAAGCTATAATAAATGGCCTTCTCGGGCTTTTCTTCTGTCCAAGTGAGAAATTCTGGGACGAAGCTCCAAGCATGATCCATTTATTAGCAGGGTTAGGAATTGCCAATGAACTCGATTGGCGATCTCTCCTTGATCAAAGATCCCAAGTTAGGGATGATAGAAGCTTTTAGAGGGATTAGTGGAGCAAGAGTGTGTCTTGGTGTGTCTTCTGATTGATTAATGTTTTAATGAGGAGGTGGAATGACTACCATCTCAGTTCCTCATTTCATCATTGGGAGATGAGATCAGTTCTTAGGTGATTAAATTCTCAGGTGATGGGATTGGCTGGCAGGGGACTAGTCTACAGGCAATGGGAGTTGCAACAGTTTAAAACTGATTCTGACCTTCAGATAATCAAGTTTCTCTACAATGTGGGTGATGAATGAAGTTACACAGGAGGGGGTACAAGCCACAAGAATAGAATTGTGTTCCAAATGACCTGAGGTTACCTGAGAGAACTTACAAGAGCAAGGAATTTAGGCACATACTGCAAAGGAGAACATTTATGTTAGTTTTTGCTTTTTTAACCTTTATTTTCTGTCCCAGTAATGACTCTTTAAGAGAGAAGGGCATGGGGGCAGCTGGGTAGCTCAGTGGAGTGAGAGTCAGGCCTAGAGACAGGAGGTCCTAGTTTCAAACCCGGCCTCAGCCACTTCCCAGCTGTGTGACCCTGGGCAAGTCACTTGACCCCCATTGCCCACCCTTACCAATCTTCCACCTGTGAGATAATACACCGAAGTACAAGGGTTTAAAAAAAAAGAGAGAGAGAGAGAGAGAGAGAGAGAAGGGCAAAGACTAGGCAATGGAAGTTAAGTGTCTTGCCCAGGGTCACATAGCTAGGAATCCTCTGAAGCCAGATTTCAACCTAGGTCCTCCCAACTCCAGGATTGGCGCTCTATCCATTGTGCCGCNAGAGAGAGAGAGAGAGAGAGAAGGGCAAAGACTAGGCAATGGAAGTTAAGTGTCTTGCCCAGGGTCACATAGCTAGGAATCCTCTGAAGCCAGATTTCAACCTAGGTCCTCCCAACTCCAGGATTGGCGCTCTATCCATTGTGCCGCCTAGCTGCCCTTTGATTAAGTTTGAACAAAACAGAATTAGAATCAGTTTTCAGTTTGACATTTCTCTATGTTAAACATCTTCCATTCCATCAGCCAATCCACATATGGCATTTCAAGGCCCTTCACAATCCTGTTTGGGGTCTTTTTTTCTAGGCTCCAGTTTTCTCATGACTTTCATAAAATGTGTCCCCCTCCACCTCCAAACTCAGTGACATTCTAGATGCGATTTGACTGGGGCACCTGTCAATTTAGACTTCTTCCACTAGCTCTCTTGGTTACCATATCATATATCAGTGCCATATCCACTTGTAGTCCACCAGAACCTGCTGTTCTTTTTCAGACAAACTGTTGTCTTACTACACCCTCCATCTTGTATTTGTCATAGGAATTTTTTTTAACCCAAGGGTAAGAGTTGACATTTATCGCTGTTAAATTTTATTTTGCTCTATTTTGGCCCATTGTTCTAGCCTGCCAAGGTCTTTCTGAATTTTATCATCCATCCAGTGTTTTAGTTATCACTCCCCCCCCTATCTCAGGGCTTTTAGGTGGCTTGGTGGATAGAACATTTAATCTTCAGTCAGGAAGGTCTGAGTTCAAATATGATCTCAGATACTAGCTGTGGATGTTAATTGCTGTTTGCCTCAGTTTCCTCATCTGAAAATGTAGGTAATCAGTACCAATCTTGCATCAAATGGGATAACATTTTTAAAGCACCTTAGCACACTGCCAGGTAGGGTTAGTACAATATAAGTTTTAGCTCTTGTTTTTACATATATAATCTGCAAGATAGATAAGTGCCTCAAAACAATGATTAAAATATTAAATCACACTAAGCCAAATATATCCCTGGGGTATCCAGAGGCCTTCCAGGTTGATATTGAGCCATTAAAGAGTGCTTTTTGCATCTAAGCTTTGTTGTTTAGTCTTACTCAACTCTTTGTGAGCCTATGGGCCATTGCTGGTGAGGCTTTCTTGGCAAAAATACTGGGAGTGGTTTGCCATCCTTTTGTCAGCCAATCAGAGGTAAAGTGACTTGCCCAGAGTCATACTACTAGGAAGTGTCTGGGGCAGGATTTGAATTCAGGTTTTCCTGACTCCCAAGCCTAGTGTTTTGTCTACTAAACCATCAGCTTCCTCTAAGGCTAATTTATTACCTCCTTATCTTGAACTACAGCTATTTTGGTTGTTGCTGTAATACCTTATAGTAGTAGCTTTTGGATTGTGTGTAGTAACAGTGTTCATTTTAAAAACAAAAAAAATTATGCCCCCAACATATAATTTCTTAGTTTGTATTTCATTTAAATAAAACAATGAATTTATTACAATTTTGTAGCATAAAAATCATCCTTTCTTCTGGAGACCAGTACTAGCTGTTAGATGGTAAGGAACCCAGTAAACTTAGAAATATAAGCACACTTCAGAATATTTTCTTTGAGGAAACATTTCAAGAGTATTTTTGTAACTATATCCTTTATATTTTAGGCATACTTTATTTTAATTTTTTTCTATTATTTCTCTTCCTAAAAAGTTTTTTTTTTTTAAGTTTTAATATCCTACTTCTTTAGCAGTGAACTTGGATTGCTGGGTAATTTTATTCAGTGTAGTTCTGCCTTATAATTGAAGTTGTATAGAATTCAACAGACAAAATCTATACTAAAACCCAGGTCTCCTGGCTTTTATTCTACATGTCTAAACTTATTTAATTAGGAATAAAGATGGGGCTGTGTTTTCAAATGCAGAGAGTTTGTAATGAGGTGCTTCTACTCATGCAGGTCAGCACATTCTCCATAACTTCTAGTATTAAAGAGTTGTGTAGAGCTCCAGGAAATGACTTACTAGGGTCACACAGCTAATATAGCAGAGATTTGACTTGAATCCAGCCAGCTATCCATTCTCTATCCATTATCCAGCCAGCCATTATCCTTTTCCCAAGGATATTTCTGTCAGGCCATCAGAGGTCCAGTGACTTAATGGATAATCTCCATCGATTATATTAGGGTTTCCCAACCTTTCTTCATCTCTGTGCCCCTTGGGTTTCAGTGAGTCTCTGCATACTCCCTATTCAATATGAAAGTAAATAAATTCACCATGCACATAAGAAATAAAAATAGATTGATTTCAGTAGGATAATGCCATCATTTGTCAAATATTCCCTGGACTTCCTTTATAAACTCATATCCCAGTTTGAGAATATCTGTGTTATGCCTTACTACTTCTCTATTCATTGGAATGAACTGTAATATAGTAGCTTTTATAATGTTTTGTCATATATATATATATATATACATACATACATACATATATACATCCTTGCTAAATAGCACTAACTTAGGACAGACTATAGAACAGCTATCCAATTTCTTTTTTTTAGCTCTTTAGCTTCTGAACTTTGTTCATGATCTCCATGGCACAATGCACATGCAAATGAAAACATCTCTGCAAATTTACTTCATGTGATGCAAATTGGCAAAGAGGATAAAAAAAGTCACGAGCACTGGAGGGATTATGGGCACACTAACAAATACACTGTTGGAGCTGCGAATCGGCTGAACCATTCTGGAAGACAATTGACTCAGCAATCCCACAACTGGACATATATTCCCAAAGAGGTAAGAAACAAACCATAAAGAAAAACTATATAGCTATTAATCTTTACATACCCTTTAATTCTGCAGTAGTACTACCAGGTCTGTATCCCAAAGAGATTTAATAAAAAGGAAAAGGACCTATTTGTACAAAAATATTTAGAGCAGCTCTTTTTGTGATGGCAAAGAATTGGAAATTAAGGGGATGGCAATCAATTGAGGAATGGCTGAACAAGTTGTGATATGCAATTATAATGGAATATTGTGCTAATAAAAATGATGAGCAGTATGCTCTCAGAAAAACCTGGAAAAGATTTATATGAACTTATGCAAAGTGAAGTGAGCAGAACCAGAAGATTGTACACAGTAACAGCAATCTTGTAGGATGATCCACTGCGAATGACTTAGCTATTAGTCATTCTTAGCTATTGTCAGCAATACAATGATCCAAGACAATTTCAAAGGACTCATAATAAAAAATGCCATCCTCCTCTAGAGAAAGAACTGATGAAGGCTGAATGCAAATCGAAGTATACTATTTTTCACTTTTTTTGGTCTTTTCTTTTACAACATAATATGGAAACATGTTTTACACAATTGCACATTTATAACATGTCCAATTGCTTAGCAACTCAGGGAGCGGGGAAGGAAAGAGAGAATTTGGGACTCAGAATTTTTTTTAAAAGAATGTTAAAATTTGTTTTTATATTCAATTGGGGAAAAATATTATGTAAAAATATATGATTACACCAATATAAGTGAAAATTGAGTAAATAAAATGGTTACAGATACTGTAATATGATGCATCCTTCCCTCCTCTTGGCAGAGAGACAAGGGAGTAAGAGAGCAGAACATTACATATGTTGTCAGATGCAGTCACTGGGCCAGTGATTGTCTTTGCTTAACTCTTTTATTACAAAGATCAATATTGGGGGGCAGGGAGGGCAGGGTGTTGTGAGTTGGTTTATCTAGAAATGTAAAAAACAAAAGACAGCAGTAAAACTTTTTTTCCCCCTAATACTCCTCCCCCCAACCAGTGTGTTTGTACAGACCAGATTTGTTTTTGGCAATGAGGAATTGGCATTAGTATTCTGTCTCAGGTCTCTTGACATAATGTAATTTCATAACACTGCAGTTGTTTATCTTCCTGGGAATTTCTCAGATGGTGACAGCTTTAAATTGAGATTCCTCCTTTTTAGAAAACCAGGATTTTTGTTTGTTTCCTTTTGCCTTTCAGGCATCCATTTAGCATGAAGTTTTACTGTATGTGAGGTTGGCAATAAGACTTATTGCTTTGGAAATTCTGAGAATCCATAGGGTTATTTGTTAAAAGCATAATTCATGGACGTTCTGGTTTTCAACTGAGTTTCTAACAGATGACAGTATTGTGAGAGCCATCTGGTGGACCCTACCCACAACAGCTGCCAGCCTTCTTACTATTAAATCAACAGTGATTTTTTTTTGTATCCCAGCCATGTAGTCTCCTTGTGCTTAAGTGGGCTTCTGTTTTGAAAAGTATGCACAAACAGTTGTGAATTAGGGGCAGCTGGAAAACGTACAGATAATAAATGTATCTTATTCTTGTAAAGAATTGAGAAATATGCCTACCATTTGTTGTTGCATAATTAAAAATACAAATGTTAGCATTTCAGTGGTATCTGTTTCAGGGTGATACAATCAAATTATTTATTATGCATTTGGTCAAAATGTTATCCTAAATATTACAATGGTAAAAGACAAGGAAAGTTTTTAAGAGTATATCTGTAGAGAAACAGACAGAGATAAGGCTTGGTAAGTAGGCATGTTATCAGTAGTTTGCTGGCAGAAGGGATGGAAAACACTGGAGATTTAGGTTTTACCATTCATAGGTTCTGTCCTATCATCATTATGGTATCAGAGTATGAGAGAATTTTAGAATGATTTGTAATTATGATAAAAGACTGGCTCTAGAAAGGCATTGAGAAAATGTGTATGTCCTTTATTTGCAGAGGTGGGAACTCTGAATATAGAGTCTTAAAAACATTGGCAGATGCAGTTACTGTGTTACCTGATTTTCCTGAACTCCTTTTTACTCCTTCTTTATTCATTATTCTTGATGTAATCTTGGCTCGTTAAGGGCAAGTGAGATATATTAAAGCAGTTAAAGTCAAAAGAAGTTTTAAAATATAGAATCTTCTAGCTGGAAGAAAAATCTATGATTATCTCATAAAATAATAGATAATAATAGTTCACATTTACATATTACTTTACAAAGTCTTTTTTCCCCCAAATAACACTATAAGATAGGTAGGGTAAATTATAGATGTGGAAGCTGTGGCCCACACTGATTAAGTGATATGCCTGAGGTCACATTTCTAGTAAGTGTTGGAGCTGGGACCTAATCCCAGGTGTCTGACTGAAAGGCTAAATCTTTGTTCTGGACACTGTGCCTAAGAAACTATTAGCTTTGGGGGGCTGCCAAGTCCTAGGTCCACTGCAGATGAACTGTTGTCTAACAATGACTCCCTGACCTTGTATTCCTATAGTTAAATTAAACTTTATCCTATTCCACTTGGCCTATCTTTATTTTAAATTATTTTTTTACCTATATATCTCAATATCCTTTCCAGAGACTTAAAAATTTTTAAACAGGAAAATTTTCAATAAAACCAACATTTTTTAAAAGTTTGGCATTATAAGCAATGTACCACAAGGGGTTTGAGAGTTGTATGGTGCTTCTTCTACCCCTTCTTTGGACCCAAATTTGGTCATTATAATTACACAGTATTCAATTTCTATTTTGCTGTGTACTTCTTTCATTTTCTTTATTGAGTAATTAAGTATATCATTTTCCTAGTTGTTTCAATTTATAAAATTTCAAATGTCCTCCTATATGTCTCCATGATCATCAAATTCATTTTATAGCACAGTAATGTTCTATTACATTCATATCAAGATGACATTTATTTATTTCTAAATTTACTTATTATTTATTTATTACTTTAAATAAAATTTTGATAATTTATTAGTTTTTTATTTAAAATTTTTTAAATTTTTTTCTGTCATATGGAAAAACTTTTTGACACTTGTTTTTGACATTTTAAAATTCAGATGTTCTCCTCCCTCCCACAGTGAATCTAAGTTATACCCATAACATACTAAGTTATGTAGTACATATTTCTATATTGCTCATGTCATGATAGAAGACATATCTCACACACATAATAGAAATCTCATGAAGGAAATATAGTGGGATATAGCATGCATTGATTTGTACTCAGATTCCAACAGTTCCTTCTTTGACTGTGGATATGAGTATTTTGTGGTTATCTTGGTGACTTGCTTTGCTGATAATGGTTATGACCTTTGCAGTTGATCACTGTGTAATATTTCTGTTACTGTATACATTTTTCTTCTGGTTCTGCTCCATTCAGTTTCCATCAATTCATATAAATCTTTCCAGGTTTTTCTGAACTCATCCTGTTCATCAATCTTTATGGCACAATAGTATTCCATTCCAACCATATACCACAACTTGTTCAGCTTTCCTCCCAAGTGATGGACATTCCCTCAGTTTCTAATCTTTACTACTACAAAAAGAGCTATTACAAATATTTTGGTACAGGTAGGAGATCCTTTTCCTTTTTCTCTGATCTCTTTAGGATACAGACCCAGTAGTGATATTCAGTATTTATTTATTAAGCACTTCTTATGTGCCAGATATTGTGCTAAGTTCTGGAGACACAAAGAAAGGCAAAAAAACAGGTCCTCTCAAGGAGCTTAGGGTCTAGTGGGGAAGACAATGGGCAAATAGTTGTGTACAAACAAAATATGTTGAGGATATATAGAAAGGGGAGAGGCTAAGAATATGGAGGACTAGAAAAGACTACTTTCAGAAGATGGGACTATAGCTGAGGCTTGAAAGAAACTAAGGGATGGAGATAAGGAAGGAGAGAGTTCCAGATGTGGGAGGAGAGCCAGTGAAAACGAATAGTCAGGAGATGGCATATCTGTACAATGAACAACAAGGTGGCCAGTGTCACTTGATGAAAGAATATGTGGTAGAGAATGAGGTATAAGAAAACTGAAAGGGAAGAAGGGTCAGGTTATGAAAGGCTTCAAATGCCAAACAAAGGATTTTATAGTTTACCGTAGAAATAATAAGGAATTACTGGGGTTCACTGAATGGGATGGGGCATGATATAGTCAGGCCTGTGCTTTAGGAAGATCAGTTTGAGACTCTAGTGTAGGATGGACTGGAGCTGAGTAAGAGAGGTAAGGCAGAGAGACCAACCAATAGGTTACTGCAGTAAATCCAGTTCTGAGATGATGAAGACCTGTACCAGGATGGTGGCAGTATCAGGAGGGAAGGGGGCATATATGAAAGATGTTAACATGGCAGAAATGACAGGATTTGGCAACTGATTGGATAAGAGAGACAAAGTGAGAAGTAAAGGATAATACCCATAACTAGGGTAATGTTAGAGTGAAGGAATGTTTAGGAAAAAATTCTAGACATGTTGAGTTTAAGATATCTACAAAATCTCTAGAAAGAGATGCCTAATAGGGAGTTAGAGATGTGAAACTAGAGGTCAGGTCTGGACAAACAGATGTGAGAAATCTCTTAATAGAAATAATTCAAATCATGGGAGCTGAGGAGATCACAGAGGTAAATAGTATAGAGTAGTGATGGCAAACCTATGGCATGGTGCCAAAGATGGCATGCAGAGTGCTCTCTGTGGACACTCAGCCACCCTCCCTCCCCAATCCCCACCCCTAGAGTTCATTATTAGAAAAGCAGAGGGATTTGATTGAGCTGCTCCTTTCCCTCTCTCCACCCCGCCAGATGACATTTTTTTCTCTGTCCTCCTGTCCCTCCGCCTAGCAGCCCAATGAGAGCACACAGGGGATAAGGTGGGCATCTCATAGGTGGCAGAGCTAGAGGGGCACAGAGCGCTAGGGCCACTCCCCTCCCTTTTTCTAGGAGCCGATACATTCCTCACTTCACCTGCCTAGCAGCTCAATGGGAGTGCTTCCTTCCTCTCCTATGTGGGAGGGGCAGGCCTGGCACTTGGTAGGGGGCAGGGACAAGCACTGGGTCTGGGAGTGGAATGGGGGTGGGACCCAACACTTGGTCTCTAACAGGTTCACCATTACTAGTATAGAACAAGAAAAGAGGGCCCCAACAGAGACTAAGGGGATACTTATGGTTAGGGGGCTTGACCTAAATGAGACACTGCAGATGAGGCTGAGATGGAGCAGTCATATGAGTAGGAGGAGAATCAAGAGAGGACAGCATCAGGAAAACCTACAGAGAGGAGACTATCAAAAAGAAAGTGTTCAATGGAGTCAGAGTAGGAAGAGAGGTGGAACATAATGAGGACTGAGAGAAGGCTATTAGATTTGGCAATTAACGACATTGGTTATTTGGAGGAGAGCAGTGATTACTTCTGAAGTCAAACTCCTAGAGAGTTCAGAACTTGTTTAAGCTATTCTCCAATTGACAGGTGTCTTAATTTGTTTCCAGTTATATAAATATAAATATTTCAAGGTATAAAGAGGCTTTTTGTCTTAATTTGTTTCCAGTTATATAAATATAAATACTTCAAGGTATAAAGAGGCTTTTTGTCCAACATTGGTTGGCCAGTCACTTTAGACTCTTAAGATCTTTTGAAGTGCTGGCAGGAGATAAAGTGCTGGACTGGGGAGTCAGGAAGACCTGATTTCAAGCCCTAACTGCTACTTGGCCATGTTATTAAATATCGAAGTGCAAAGGAAAGGGCGCTAGAAGGGCAGCTAGGTAGCACAGTAGATAGGGCACCAGGTCTGGAGTCTGGAGTTCTAGGATTCAAATCTAGTCTGAAATACTTACTGCCCTAGGCAAGTCACTCAGCCCCAATTGCCTAACTCTTGCCGCTCTTCTGGCTTGGAAATTATACTAAGACAGAAAGTAAGGGTTTTAAAAAAATAGTCTTAGAGTCGGGTAGGGGGTGGGGACGGGAGCTTCAGGGCTTCAGAGCCTACTGCTACTTGCTTGGACCTGGATTTGTCATCAGCATTAAAGAGGAGGAGAGCGGAGTAGACAATCTCTGAAGTACCTTCTAGCATCACACCTCTGATCCCTATGCCCACACCGCATCTTTTAAGCCCTGATTGTCAAACAGAAGGGGAATGGGAGAAACTGGTAGACCCGCTTGCACAGTGATTACATCAAGCAGTGCGCAGGACGGCCCTAGGATTCGAACCTCCTCGGGCCTAGTTCGAGGACAGATTGATTGATTGACAGCTTCGGGCGTCCCGCCCCATCTATCCCGTGCAGCTGCCCCAGCCCGAGACCAGAGTCTAGTTGAGGGATCGGGGTCACTTTGCTGTTCCTACGGGTCCGAGAATCCCGAATTCACGGGACCCGCTTTCGGCCCAGGGATCCTGGAGCATCCCTCCATCCGATCTCCGTCGTTATGGAGACGGTAGCCTCTCTGCACGCACTTCCGCCTCACGTGACTTTGTCGTCCCCCGTGACCACGCCCCCTCACCGCCCCCTCCCGGAAGAGGCGCGACCCCGCGACCCGGGACTGTTGGGCGCCGCGGGGAGCGCGGCCGGGATCTGCACCGCTGAGTGCTCCGCCCCCGGGGGCGGCCCCTCCCACTCCTGCCCCGCCTGTTGGCGCGGCCTCGGGTACGGTCGCCGAGACGGATCCGCGGCCTGGGTCCCCGGCGCCTCGCTACGGGAAGCCGGGGCTGGGAAGGGAAGTGGGGTCCGGCCCGAGGCAGGTGAGGGCTCCTGGACTGTGGGGGTGTGTGACCGGGGCGCCGGCACGGGAATGGCTGTGTGACTCTTCGGGGGGGGGGGTTGC
>NC_058131.1:573660432-573701304 GCF_016433145.1 Gracilinanus agilis
CCTGGTTCCTGAACCCCTTTGGAGGGGGGGAGGACTTCATACAGATGGGGCAGGCACGTGAGGCCGTATCTTTAGTGCGAGTCTACCGGCCCTGGAGTTCGGAGGAGCTCGGTTCGAGTCCCGCTTCTGACACCTACTGGCTTTGGGACCCAGGGCACGTCACTTAGCCCCCAGCAACTCTCTAAGTCCAAGCTGCTGGACTGCATTGTTAGCAGGAATTTCACAGGTCCTGATCCAACGAACAAAAACCTGATTCCCTCACATGATTCTGTATGTAGATCCTGTGGATTTAGACACGTCCCGTTCCCCCCGCCTCTACCCCGGAGAGTCTGCAGGTGTGTCTACACGGTTGGATGCTTGTGTAGCTTGGGGGTATATGAGTGCGGGTTATCTTTCCCTTTGGTCTGGTATTTGTTTCCAGGGACTCGCAGGCTGGAAATACCATCACCCTGTCAGCAGGGACACTGGTTCTAATCGAAATCATCTCCCTCCCCGCCCCAACTTTCAGTATCTTCTACCCCTTAGTCAAGCTGGGCTCGTGCTATGGGGTGTCTCTTGGAGATGGGAAACGACTCATACAGCAGAAATAGACTATTTAAAAAGCACCCAGAATTTTTAATACAATTTTTTTTCAAAAAAGTCTTTAGTGGCCATACTATGCGTTTTATGTTGCTAATTTGCAACTGTTTGGGGACTTCTTACTTTTGTAAGGCACAGAAGTCAAGTGATCCTAATAACATTGAAAAGGAACCTAATAACTGTTTCCAAAGTCTCTGAGGTCGTTACACCATCTGTTCTCTATCTCCAGTGAGCCAGAGAGCAAGAGGAAATGGCCTTAAATTGCTGCAGAAGAAATTTAAGGTAGTCAGTTTTCTGGCTATTCGTTTTGGTAAATATTAAAATGGATTTATTGAAAAGTTGGGGGAAATATTCCCTGACTGTGACCCAGGGTAGGATAGCTGACCCATTTGCATTAGTCCAGTTAGATTGGCTGGTGTCCCTGTGTTAGAGCAGAAGCAATGAGACTCTTTTATTAATATGATTATTGCTGTTATTGTTAATTACACATGCAGCCTTTATTCATTATGTCTAGGCATAAAGAGACTATAGATTAGGATAAGGGACTTACTTTAAATGAGGAAAGTGACATTTCACTGCACATAGTAAACTGGTAACCATTATTTGGATTCCCATGAAACAGGTGCTCATCATCTTGAAATCTTTGACAAATGCCAAATTTTGTTAAGGGGTAGCTAGTTGAGGAATCTAAGATAAAACATACGCTTTGATGTTTGCACCATAAAAGAAACTCTTCTGAGTACATTTAGGGCTAGAAATGCATTCCTTTCCTTGCTAAAATGTGAAAGAATTTTTTTCTTCTTAAAAAAAAAATTTTTTTTTGGTGATTTGTGCCCTTTGCTGATTAATGCTAGCCAGCTTGGTCAGTCTGTTAAGTCTTAATTGCCTCATAGTTTATTCCTCCAGTGAATTGAAAAATTTAATCCCCCTCTAAAAGGAGGAAAGAGATCTATGAGAACCAACTTTACTTTTTCACATTGGTAGCACCCAGCTGTTTCCCCCTCCCAGCTGTGGGGCTTTTTCACTAAGCAGTCACTTGCTCAGTCAACACTTGGTATCTCTTTTGCCTTTCATATACTGCCAAACCAGCACAGTGTTAAACATCATTTATCTTGAGTAGTAATTTAATTCCAGTGAGGAGAATCATTAAGTCTAGAGAGTCTGAAGTTACAAAATGAACTAATTTTTTCTACAATACTGAGAAATATTGGTAAGAAACCTTTTTTTGCTTATAATGATAAATATATATGTGTATATGTATAATTAGGATGATTTGCTGGGGGAACAAGTGAAGGGTGGGTATAATGTCTGTGGATAAATATATCTCTTTCATTTTTATTGTTTTGTACTTTGCAGTTCTAAACTTAATGAGTTTGTTTTGATTTTAGTTTGGTCATTAGGAAAGTTGATTTATTTATTGTCTTTTTACTTAAAATCAGTTTTATAAATTTGATAAGTAGTTTTCCATTCCTAAGCAATATTAGAACATTGATTGCCTTCTCATAAAAGACAATGGAACTTTAAATTCATTGTAAACTAGGCAGATTTTTTTTTTAAATGGCAGTTTAAGTCTATCCAGGTAAAAATATTCCTAATTCGTCAAAGAGAGTGAAGATGCCTTAAATTGAAGAAACAACTAGCCCAAAGGATAAAGGTCATAGCTGGAGATAGGGGATGAGTTTTTTTCACCTATAAATGTTCATAATTAAGGAAAATTAGAAATGGGGTGGGTATGTGGCTCATTGGATAGAAAGTCAGGTTTGGAGTCACGATGCCCTAGGTTTACACATGACTTCAGATACTTCCTAGTATTTCGACCCTGGACAAAGTCACTTAATCCCAATTACTTTACTTCTCTTCTGCCTTGGAACTGATATTTAATATCATTTTTAAGTAGAAGGTAAGGGTTTAAAATAAAAAGAAAATTAGAAATGATGCCAAAAAGAATGAAATTTCTTCTGCTTAATACAGATTTTTAATGGCCACTTTTTGCATGAGATAATCTCTGGGTTTTTTGAATTTTTGCATAATTTTTAAGATCCTGTGCTGTTTGATTTCCTTTTAAAATACTCCTTTCATTCAAATTGAGAATGGTAATCTTTGAAGTGTCTGGTTTATGAATGAAATGTTAATGTAGCAATATCTAGTCTTAAATGCCTTTGAGTCACATTCAGTTGGTTGGTAGAACCCTAAAGTAATATTGTGTAATCTGACATTACATAGAATTTGTGGAAACAAACGGCTCTGGTGCCCTGTTTGTTTTTTTAAGGCAGTTCAGGCTTAGACCACTTTGTGATTACAGATTTATTAGGAAGGATTTCCACCTATATTTGAAGTTTCCCAGATCTAGGTTCCTTACAGGCCAGAATTTGCCAGGTCTCTGTTCCCAAGTTCTTAGCTGATCATGGAGTTGGAGAGCACAGTAAAGGAAAATAAGTTATTTGTGAACTCTCTTTGAGTATTGGGTTACAATAGTTGTGTAGGCATTAAGACTAAACTTAAGGCTTCATATGATTCTACATGTAACTTCCTCCAGCTGATGAACATGGTAGAAGTTTTTGTTAATAACTTAAGACCACTATTTTCAGGTTTCATTGTGAACCAATGAAGACTATTATCTTAAGTAAAGGCTGGTTAAACTGATCAAATATCATAGAGTAGTAGAGGTAGAAGGAACCTTAGAAATCATGTAGTCTCACCTTATATTACACATGGGAAAACTGACCCCTAAAGAGGTGTGATGTTACCCAGGTCATATAGCTGTAAAGCCAGACTCACTGGTACAGATTTATTTCAATTCTTCATAAAGTCTGCAATTTTATTGGTGGGATTATTCTCTCTACCAAAATAGATTACAACCATTCCATGCTTTAGTGAAGATGGTTTTGATGAATTTCTTTGGCCAAAAAATGGTTGACCACCTTTTGGCGATGAACCTCACTGAATTTAGCTAGGCTTGTCCTGCTGATGACAGTCAGAGCCTTTCACCAGACCTCTACTAAATCATTCCAGCTCAGTAGTACCTGTCTGAGATTACACTACCCTTTCATGATTTTGGAGATGATGAGGCATCAAAGTAGAACTTCTTTGGTGAAAAAAAAGTACACAGAATTAAAAATTTTGTTTATTTGAATCCTTACTTTCTATCTTAGAATTGATACTGAGTATTAGTTCCAAGGCAGAAGAGTGGTAAGGGATGGGCAATTGGGATTATTAAGTGACTTGCCCGGGGTTCACAAATGTAAGAATTGTCTGAGGCCAGATTTGAACCCAGGTTCTCCTGTCTCCAGGCCTGTTGCTCTATCCACTGGGCCACTTACCTGCCCTAACACACACAAAAACTTCTTTCCAATGTTAACTTTTTTTGCGTGTGCCAATTACACATAATAACATACGTTTTCTGAAGTTATATGATCCAAATTGTCTCCCTTCTTTCTTCCCTCCCCCCTCCCAGAGCTGGCAAGCAATTCAATCTGGGTTATACATGTATTATCACACAAAACATTTCCATATTGTTCATTTTTGTAAGTGAATACTCTTATAGAATCACCCCCCCTAAAAAAATATACCCAAATAAACAGATGAAAAATCACATGTTTTCATTTGCATTCCTACTCCAACATTTCTTTCTCTGGGGGTGGAGAGCATTTTTTTTTCATAAGTTCCTCAGAATTGTTCTGGATCATTGTATTGCTTATAGTAGCTAAGTCTGCCACATTTGATCATTCCACAGTATTGCTATTACTGCCTAACACAATTTTAAATGGCATTTCTTTTTTGCTAGTTTGGTAGTATGCTCATGGTTCTCTTCTGAGGTCATGTTTGGCCTCTCAGAATGTGTTGTATGACTTTTAATCATAACTGACTTCCAGTCAGCTAGCATTTATGAAGTGCTTATCATTTACTAGATATTTTATTGAGCCCTGAGGATGCAAAGAAAGACAAAAAATAGCCCCTGCTCTTTAGGAGCAGACAAGTCTAATGGGGGCGACTATGTAGCAACTATGTACAAATGATATTACAGATAAATTGGAGGTAGTCTCAGAGGGATGGCACTAAATGTTAAGGACTGGGAAAGACTTCTTGAAGAAGGCGAGACAGTGGTTTATAATAACACTTTTCCCCATATTTAGGAGGATTCAATATCAGAGGATCTAGGTTTGATGCTGCCTTTGGCACTATTACTGTGTTACCTTATGCAAGCCTCTGGTTCTCATTTTCCTCATCCTTAAAATGCAGGTGTTGAAGTAGGTCACCAGCCTTTCTGTCTCTGAGTTTATGATATGTTTCTCATGAAACTCTAGAGGATTATATCTGACTATACAGACCAGGATTTGGACACCTCTGATCTGAGCACTCTATTGAAAAGTGGCATTATGATAGCCCTTTCTTTTGTCGCCAATTAAGACAATCTCATAGTTAAATATCTATTAAAATATTTTTCTCAAATGCATACCTTATACTGAATTATTAAAACTAGAAAGTTAGCGTGGTGCCTGGAAGTCAGGAGACTGGATTCTAGCCCAAGTTTTGCCACTAATTAATTGTATGATCTTAAGCAAAAATTACTGAACCCCTTGGAGCTTCTTTTTCCTTAGCTGTAAAATATGGAAGTTGGAGTAGATGAGATCTCTAAGATCCTTTTTAGTTGGAAATTATATGACTAGATGATTCCCAAGGCATCTTCCATCTCTAACATTTTTATGATATTGTGGCATTAGAAAACAGTATGCAAAAGAAGTATATTAATAATGTAGAATAGCTTATATCCCCTTGCTAAAACATTATTTATGTGAATAGTAATAGCTTTTGTGTTTAGTTTTTGAATAAACATGAATTCTTGGTATAAAACATCACATGTTTTCATTTCAGAGTTAACCACTGTTTCAGCAAATCATGGGAGAGATTAAAGTCTCTCCTGATTATAACTGGTTTAGGAGTACAGTTCCCCTTAAAAAGGTACGTGTGGTTTTGATATATCTCTTTTGTATCTTCTCCCCCTCTTCCTAGTGCCTAGTGTGATGCTCTGTATGTAGTAGGCATTTAATAATTATTGGATTGAACTCTTTTACCAAGTCCTGGTTTGGCCTTTTTTTTTCCTTTTTCTTTTTTTTTTTTTGTGGTCTAGATACTATGCCAGTTAGCATGCTAAGGACTGTGGCCTATTGTTCAGTAGAAAGATTACATAATCTGTGAAGTGTGGTTATATTTTGAGAGTAATTCAAGATTGAAAGTACAGGTAACTAATTTTCTAAACTTATTTTTTGGGTAGTAAGTTCTTGTTGTACTCATGCTCCTCTAATCAGAATATATGTTTTTGCAAATAGAATTTGGTTATTTTAAATTATTGCTTGTGTACTGCTATGTTTTTTTTTAATAAGAAACATGGGTCATCATCAGACTGCCTCCTGTTTACATATATGGTACATTTTCTCACTATAAAGCAGGTTGTCAGCAAAACTGGGTGTCATCTGGCACCCCCCTACAACCATGTATTCATCTTTTGGAAGATCTTTAACTATGATGATTAAAAGCCTCAAACTCTTTTTTAAAATTTTGGGTATTGACTTCAGGTCCCCAAAATAATCTTTAAAAAACTTTGGCAATCATGTTGGAGAAAAGGGCCTCTAGTTACAAAGTATCATTAAAGTTGAACCCTTCACAGAGGTGCCAAAATATGTGCTTAAGATTTTTTTATTGTGCATATATATGATGTACCTTTTTAATATTAAAAATAATATTCACGTTTTTGTCAAATCAAATAGTAAAGATGACACAAGCTTATAGTAATTGCAAAATAATTTTCCATAACAAAATTGAAGCACGTTTCTCAAATTCATCAGCTTCCAAGTTTCATTGGCATGAGGCAAGGCACTCTCTCTCTTCCTTAAATGTGTTCAAACTGCTGATTTCCCAACTTTCCCTAATGTTCCTTCTTCTGTCCTTCCCCCTTCACTCTTTGAAGATCAGTGTATGTGTACATCCTATTTCTTGCCCAACAGACTTCCCTTGAGCTCAGTAGAAGAAAAACAATTCAGAACTGTGGCCAACAACTTTTCAAAAGTCACCACCAGTATTTTCTCTAAGTCTGTGTAAAAGTGGAAGATATGAAACCTAGTGCTTCCTTTAGTGACTTCCTGTTGTTCATAAAATGCAACTCTTTAGCCTAACATTTAAAGCCTCTCATAATCTGGATCCAGTATACCTTTCCAGGCTTTTCTTGGGCTGTATAACTCTTCATATGTTGCATTTTGCCAGCCAACCTAAACCATTAACTGTCTCCTGATCTGGTCCTTGACTCTTTTGTCTCAGTACATTCAAACCTACATATACCTCAGTACATTCATTACTCATGCCCAGAATTCACCTCTTCCTATCCCTTCTTTTCAGAATGCTTCTTTTTCTTCAAGGCTTAGCTCAGGTACTACTTCCTTCTTGAAGTATTCTTTGATTTTCTCAATTCAAAGTGTTTTCTCACTCTGAAAAGAGGCTTTCATTTTTGTATTGCCAGATCCTTGCTAAGGGTACATAGTAGATGCTTTAATAAATGTTTCTTGAACTGAATTAAATATTTTAGGAATTCCATAAAAGTATTCAATTCAGTAAACATTTGTTAATATTTGCTATGTGTGACATGCTAGAATTCATGGTATAATTATCTCCATTTACCAGAACACTTAGTATAGAGCTCATGACAAGTTTGTCTAATTTCAGAAGATAATATGAACACCTCCAGTTCTCTTTTTCTCTAGCATTTTTTTCTATTGTTTCCTTCCAAGGATCTCCTAGAAAGGTGAAGTGAAACTGAATTTTAAATAGTTATGGGACAAAGCAAGTTATTTGAAAAATGTTCGTTTTTATTTTTTACATTAATGCATACTATTTTGTTTTATTTCCCCTAAACTTGTGTCCTCGGAAAAACTCTCCTAGATGTTCTAGAGTGCATGCTTCAAGAGCCTTAACTTTAAGACTATATTGGTATGTTTGCCCTGTAAGCCCCTTGAAACAACCATTTTCAGTTAAAGAAGAGAACAGGAGGTTATTCTAAAAACTGCTAGAGGTCAGGAAAGGATGTGACCATGTGAGTGAAAGCTCCAGTACAATATCCATAATCCCATTCAGTACAGTGACTGTCTTTGTGGGTCAGGGGCAAAGCCTGGGGAAGCTGGCTCATCCTAGTCTGGCGTGGTGTGACCTTTCTCTCTGCCATGGGCTTTTCCTTTGTTTTGCTGGCACCAGGTTCAGCTGATACTTTTGGTCAATTGATGTTGCTCTGGCCCTCAGGAAATTTCACATTGCTCTGAATTATTTTTTAAATTATAAAGGCAAAATTAAAATTTTATTTCCACTGACAAAGGAGTTCTTCAAGAAGAAACTGAAGGACCACTTGTCAGGGGTGTTATAGAGGGGATTCCTGGCCAGGCTCACCCAGAGGCTCCATGAAAGCCATTCATGCATTTTTTCAAGGTGACAGGGCCAAAATATAGAGCAGAAAAAGGAAACGAAGAGCAGAATTATGATTAGTGCAAGTACCCTCCTTCAAACAATCTACCACCACCTGATTTTAAATTTATAAATGACTATTTGTAATTCCAGACTAATGTTGCTGCTTTATTTGGTCCTCTGGGGAGAAAGCCACAAGATCACAAATGTTTATCCCTCCTCCCTCTCCTTTGAAACACATCTTCCTCTCTGTGGTTCATTTCTATTAGCAGCCTTTTCTCTCCCTGAGATTCTCCCAGGAACAAATTTCAAACAGCTTCTGATCATCATTATATTCAATTAAATTTTTTCTTGGGCTTTTCCTCCAACTGTTAACTGCCTATTTTTACAATAGAGGCCCATAGTGATGGTAGTGACCATTTTTCTGGCTACCAACTCTAAACTAACCCCAACACTGAAAGCAGTAAAGGATTCTGCAATTTCTGTCTTCCTCCTTTCTTCCCCCCAAAAACATAACTACACATAAAGAGCCACCCAGCCTTCATTTGCTACAGAATTGATGTTCATATTCAATTTTTAAAAATTGATTCTTTCATATTGCCTTTACGGAAATGGAATTTGGATAACATTAACAGTACTAAAGGATAACATTCTTCTTTGGAGGAATGCAAAGCCATCTTCTACAATTCAGTTATCAACATTAACACTGAAGAAAACAAAAGACATCAATACAACTATTACAAATTGAGAATTTGTCTTTAAGGTTTGGATCCCCTAGTTGTACCTTTTAACAAGACAATGATATTAATATTGTCAGTGAAGTTCTGCTTCTATAAAATAAGAGCAATTTAAAAAGCAAGTTCATTACAAGAGTCTTCATATTTTTCAACTTTTTTTTTTCAGATTATTGTAGATGATGATGATAGTAAAGTCTGGTCACTCTATGATGCAGGCCCCAGAAGTATCAGATGCCCCCTCATATTTCTTCCCCCTGTAAGTGGAACTGCAGATGTGTTTTTTCGGCAGATTTTGGCATTAACTGGATGGGGTTACAGAGTTATAGCAGTGAGTATTATTGACCTTAATCAAGGGACTGGGTTTTTCTTTTTCTGCTATCATTTTGGGCCAGTAATGAAGTCCAGGCTTCACTGTTGTTTTTCAGTAAGAGAGAAGTTATTTTGAGATGTGTAAAAAAACTTGTCAAGGTTGAAGAGAAGTAGATGTATATTCAAATATAATATACACAAAACCTAGGTCATATCATCATAGACCCAAAGACATGCTTATTTGTCTCCTCTCTAAACTTAATGACTTTGTTCAAACTTTTTCTGGATAATGGCGAAAGAGTGAGATAATTCAGTGTTGAGCTTTAAAAGCATTTTAATATAAGATTTCCCCCCAATTATATATAACAATAATTTTTAACATTTTTTCCCAAAATTTAAAGTTCTAAATTTTCTCTCTTTTCTGTGACCTTGCAAAGCATGTCTCTATGTTGGCCATATTGTGGAAGAAGACTCATATAACAAAAACAAACAAAAACATGGTGGGGGAAGTAGAAGTGTGCTTTGATCTGCATTCAGATCATCAATTCTTTCTCTGGAGGTGGATAGCATTTTGCATTATAAGTCCTTTTAAATTGTCTTGAGTCATTTTATTCCTGAGAATAAGCCATTCTTATTGATTATTGTACAGTATTGCTGTTACAGTTCTCCTGGTTCTGCTCACTTCACTTTGCATCAATTCATGTAGGTCTTTTCAGGTTGTTCTGAGAGCATTATGCTTGTCATTCCATTACAATTGTAGCACAACTTTTGTTCAGTCATTCCTCAAATTGTCGGGCATCAGTGTTGGGTTTGAAATAATCATGAAGAAGGGCAGCTGGGTAGCTCCATTGGATTGAGAGCCAGACCTAGAGATGAGAGGTCCTAGATTCAAATCTGGCCTCAGACATTTCCTAGCCGTGTGACCCTGGGCAAGTCACTTAATACCAGTTGCCTACCCCTTACCACTCTTCTGCCTTGGAACCCATACATAGTATTGATTCTAAGGTGGAAAATAAGGGTTAAAAAAAAAAAAGAAAAAGAAAAATAATTGTGAAGATATAGTTGTGTGAATTTTGGACCTCTTTTCTCCTTTATTCCAACTAGGAAGATTAAGTATATAGAAAGTTTCAATATCAAGTGGAGAATTGAAATCAAAAAGATGACCATATGTATATGTCCTAAAACCATAGTACAAATTACTTAACTTTTCTTATATCTACTGAATGCCAATCTGAGATGTAATTTTTCTCTTTTTCCTTGGCATTTGCCTACAGGAAAAGCTAGTTGTATACATTAGATCACTTCTCTGGGTTTTAGCTATTGACTCAACTTCTTTGATATTCCATTAGATAAATCAGAAAAGGGAAATTGTATTTGAAGTAAGACTTGGGCTTTCTTTATGTTTGGTCAGAATTCTCTACCCTGTGCTCAAACCTTTTCTCCTTCATTGCTCAGAAAGTAAATTATGTAGTTTTTTTTTGTTGTTGTTGTTTTAACTTCAGAACAATTTCTGGATCATTACTATTGCAGTTTCTTTTATTGCTCAACCATGCAAATCAATTCTAAATCTTTGTGGAATCTAATTAATAAAAGTAGAATTTATTACATAAAAGCCATAAATTTCATTGATTCAGAACAACCTAATATCAGTAAAAAAATAAGATAAATGTAATTAATTTAGAATAGCCAATCATTGCAGGCAGGATTTGCATACAAACCTTTTTAGAGATGAACTGCACACTCCCGAGAAATTATAGTTAATATCTTGCATTTCTTCTCTTTTCATCATCATAAAATACTAATTAAAGTCTCTGGTCCATGATGTTACAGTCAATTTCCCAGATAAAAAGACTAGAACAAAATTATACAGTATGACTCAATACTATAAAAGGAGAGAGGGAAGATTTTGTTTAAAAGCTTCATAAAGATATATTGTGGCAAGAAAACAATAGTGAAAGCTACATAAAAATAGATTCAACCCTAATTTATTTTCAGGCCTTTGCCTAATGTAAAAATATGTTTTCAGTTCTAGTAACTTAATTTAAAAGGAAATTTGATTTGAACAAAATGGTGATTTCTTTTAAAAGAAAGGTTCTATTCTCTCATCCTCACAGTTTCTCAGATATTTGGGATTGAGATAAACAACATAATTTGACCTTTTAAATGAATTACAACACCAAGCTAGAAGTTAAAATCTCATTATTATAGATTTTCACCAAGAAATAATTATCAAATGATAAATATTATTAATATTGAGACATTTTCCAGATATGCATGTATTAGGTTTCACTATTTTAATACATTAAAAAACTTATATTTAAAATTCTTTTCACTACAGTTGCAGTATCCAGTTTATTGGGATCATCTTGAGTTCTGTGATGGATTCAGAAAACTATTAGACCATCTACAACTTGATAAAGTTAGTACATCCAAATTTTTAAATTACATAATTTTAGTTTACCTTTATTAAGAGGATGTGGACAAATCACTTAATCTTTTAGTGCCTTAGGCAACTAAGTTGTGAACAATTGATGATATGTATTGGTTGAGAGTTTTCTGACCAGAAACTTCTATACCAGAGAAATCACAACTCAAGGCATGTGTGTTGCATGTCGTTTTCTTTTAAACCTGGTTATGACTTTGGTACATTTCTTGCTGAGATATTTGTTTTTAAAGCTACACTTAGATCTAAACAAAAAAGTGCCTTGTATTTTATATCAGTTTAGATTATCTTAAGTGACAGAGAGTAGCTACAGCTGATAAATTTTGTTTTTAAATCAAATTTGGGATGGGATTTCCAGGCATTTCACTGCTATTTTTTGGTAATTTATATTTGATTCAAATTAAGGTACATCTTTTTGGGGCTTCTTTGGGAGGCTTTTTGGCGCAGAAGTTTGCTGAATATACTCACAAATCTCCCAGAGTTCATTCCCTTATCCTCTGTAATTCCTTCAGTGACACCTCTATCTTTAACCAGACCTGGACAGCAAACAGGTAAGAGAGTTAAACTAAAATTAGTATTCTACTTAATACCAAAATGCATCTAGCAACAGCTGTCGAAGTTGTTGTGGGTTGAAGAAGAAAGAAAGATAATTTTATCTCAAGGTCATGTTGATTTTTTGATGTTTAGTCATTTCTATTTTGTATGACTCTTTAGGGTTTTCTTGGCAAAGAAACTAGAGTGGTTTTTCCTTTCCTTTTTCAGCTCATTTGCCAAATAAGGAAACTGAGGCAAACGGGTTTAAGTCACTTGCCCAAGGTCACACAGCTAGGAAGTATCTGAGACCTGATTTGAACTCATGATATGAGTCTTCCTAACTTCAGGTCCAGCACTCTATCCACTATACCACCTAGCTGCTTACTCCTGTCCCCCCCACTTTTTTTTTTCATTTAAGAACTTAACTTTATAGGGGGGGAAAGACCCTAATGAACATTAGATTCTCTTCCAAATTTTGATGACATATGCACACTTTTATACACTTATAAGCAGCATTTATATATTACACCATTTTATATATACACATTTTCATGTACCTGCATAGTTCAACTACTTGCCATTTCTGATAGCCAGATAGTGTCCATTGTATAGATAGACCTTTTTTCTCTATTCATTTGCTTATTATAAAGGTCCAAAGGTTGTTGTCAGGTTTTTAGTTAAATATTTTGCCTCTGTCAAAATCCTTATATAACGTGGGGTTTTTTTTGGTTTGTTTTTGTTGTGTTTTTTTTTTTTCTGGTGTTGATAATCCTTTCGTGTTACATCCTTAGGGCAGGAAGAATCAGGTTAGAAAAGATGGGTAGTTTTTTCTTTTCCTGGTTCATGTTGCCTTGCTGCTCTTTACAAGATGTAAATTAGCTTACAATGCTGCTTGACAGAATGTGGGCACCTATATTCTGATCAGTATTGGGTTTTATCATTTTCATCTATTTCTTCTATTTTAATAAGTCTGTGGTATTTTTGCTGGTGAGGCTAAATTACTCATTTTTTTAAATACCCAGGGATTTAAACATACCTTTGTAATTGGTCTAGTTTTAAGGTTTCCATAGAAGGAAACACTGTTGGCATAGTTTTCACAATCCAGATAATATTACAGTTATGTTTTGAAATATCCCTCTAGGCTGTTCCAGCATTTTCATTCTTTATTTTCAGTACCTCACCCAATAGCATCTTTAAATATTAAACAGCAAATAGGAATGAACCTAGTTATTATCGGAGGGGATTACATTGGCCCCAGGACAGAATGATACAATAAGAAGAGTCTTGGAGCCAGAGAACCTGGTTTTGAAGCTGGGCACTGCCACTTACTAGTTTCGTGATCTCTGAGCAAGTCAGTTCACTTCCCTAGACCTTAGTGCTTGAATCTGGAATGGGGATTATTATATCTGCAAGACATCTCACATAGTATTATGGGGAGGAAACCACTTGGTCGACCTCAAAGCAGTGTTTAAATGTAAGTTATTGTTCTCCTCCCAGGGCTTTCCCAATTTCAATATGATCCAAAACTCATTTTGTACCCATTGTGATTCTTAACATAAGTGAGAGAGAATTAGTTTAACACCATAAGAGGGATATTTAGTGAATTATAAATGTTCACATTCACAGACAACTCACTTTGGGAAATGTGTTATTTCAGAAGGCCAGGAGGCTCCTTTTCTTCAAAGCAGCAGTTTCATTAATGGTGCTCTGCCAACCTGAAGGGTTAACCCATCTTCCAGAGCAACTAGTATTTTCAAAGGGAGCAACTGGCAAAATTAGGGAATTTATAATTTTATAAATTAGTATTCAAGTGCTTAAAGTGTTATGAATCATTGCTCATAATTCCTCAAAATAGTCATGTGATAATTTAATAATAAATAGCATACTGTCATCCTTTAGGATCCAGAAAGAGGCATATATAATATACTTGTTTATCTAAAGGCAAAAAAAAGATCTATACCCAAGAATAATTTGTTCTGCAAAGTTGAGCTTAATCCAAAAGGAGAAAAGAACTCCATAAGATCTGTGACTTCTTAGCATTGCTGCTGAGAACTAGAGCTTAGAAGAATAGGTATTTAAAACACAAAATAGAAGACGAAGGAAAATCTGGAAAGCAACTAAGAATCCCTTCTGACTTGTTTATAGTTTAATCATACTGAAAATGGTAGCAGTGGGGAAGGGCCTACTAGAGGTGGACTTTAGGGTATTTAAGGCAAGCACTGCCTTCTCCATGTGGCCTTTCTCGATACTCCCATCTGCCTGAGCCTCCCTTAAAAAATCACCTTGTATATCTTGCATCAAAATATTGATGTAATGTTGGCTTCCTAACAGAATGTACATTCTTGGAGAGCACGAACTGTTTCATTTTTGTACAGTGCCCAGCACATGGGATACACTTAATATGTGCTTGTTGACTGATTGATTGAATGTATATTCTATTGGTGTATGTACTTGGATATTCAAAATACTTAGTTTGTGTCTGTGCATTTCAGCTTTTGGTTAATGCCAGCGTTTATGCTCAAGAAAATAGTACTTGGAAACTTTTCATCTGGTCCTGTGGATCCTGTGATGGCAGATGCCATTGATTTCATGGTTGACAGGGTAAGGGGTATCTCACTGTGCATGTTCTTTGCTATAGAACAGTGATTCCCAAAGTGGGTGCCACCACCCCCTGATGGGTGCGGTGGGAGCGATCCAGCAGGACAGTGATGGCCACAGGTGTATTTGGGGGCGGTGAATAACTGTAAGGGGGTGGTGATAGTATGTGACAGGGGGCACTAAGTAATATTTTTTCTGGAAAGGGGACAGTAGGCCAAAAAAGTTTGGGAACCACTGCTATAGAATGTTCCTCTTTGCCTGTGCTGTGTTCGTAAAGCTGGATATCAGGGGAGCATTTTTTTTGTTTTTTGTTCTAATGTACGTAAGAGGTGATTATTAAGCATTAACTTTTTCTTATATCTCATTAGGTATTACTGAATTGCCCAAGACTCCTTATTTGTGAAGTCTGTCTCTCATTCCATACTTTTTAGTCTCCTGTTATTCCAGGCCTAATTATCACCTCTTTTGTCATTACTAACTAGTCTGCGGTCCAGAAACCTGGCCAGTGGTAAATTTCAAGAAATATCATTACATTGAATTTCAATGAAAGAAGTTTAGGTCCCTAAATAATTTTAAAGTTCAGTTGATATTCTCTGGGTTGCTTCCTTTGGATGCACGTAGTCTTTTGAACATTTTTTGATTTTCATTTACAATAGCTTTCAATGCATAGAAGACAGGATTCTCCTATTGGGTGAGGAGGAGAGAAGAAAGAGGAAAGAGGAAGGGGTGCCAATAGTTTTCATAGAGTATGAGGGAGGCCGCAGTGAGTCAGGCATTAAGAGTAATTGCCATGCAGGATTTTTCATTGTGCCCTACTGCAATCTATAGTAGATAGCACCACAATCATGGACCTTCATCCTGAGCGATGCTGATCCTTTAAAGCATTATGTAGCATTTTGCTTAGTCTCAGTTCTTTTTTTGTATTCTTATGGAATGGTATGAGTTCATAGGCCTGTCATTTTGTGTTCTTCTGCTTCGTTAAATGCTCATCAAGTAGATTGTTATTATTGAGTCATTTCAGTCTGACTCTTCATAACCCCACTTGGGATTTTCTTGGCAAAGAGACTGGAATGGTTTGCTATTTCCTCCTCTAGATTATTTTACAAATGAGAAAACTGAGGCTAATAGGGTAGAGTGATTTGCTCAGAATCACACAGGTTTGAACTGAGGAAGATGAGCCTTGATGAAAGTTGAAAACTGTCAAATGCCTAATGCAATTTATTAAAAATATTATAGAATCATCACCAGGATGGGGAGAAAATAAAGACTGGGTGGCTTTGTGCAGGTGACCAAGAGCCCAATTCTTTTTCTCTCAAGTTGAGCATGTTTCCTCATCAGTGATATTTGTCACCCTCTGGGTGACATGCCAGTAGAAGCACTGACTTTTTCTGTTGATTTAAATTTTAGCTAAAAAATAAATCTTAACCTTTCTTTTCTCCCTTAGTTAGAAAGTTTGGGTCAAAGTGAGCTGGCTTCAAGGCTTACCTTGAATTGTCAGAATTCTTATGTGGAACCTCATAAAATTCGGGACATTCCTGTGACTATTATGGACGTAAGTTTTCTTCTTGTAAATTAAAGTAGATACTTTACCTTCATTTATTTTTATTTTCTATTTATTTTAAACCCTTACATTCTGCCTTAGAATTACTGGCTCTAAAGCAGAAGAGTAATAAGGGCTAGGCAATTGGGATTAGTTGACTTTCCCAGAGTCACCAATTCTAAGGCAGAAGGTGAGTATTTTAAAAAAGAAAGAAAGAAAGAAGGAAAGAAAGGAAGGAAGGAAGAAAAGAAGGAAGGAAGGAAGGACAAGATAGGACAAGATAGGACAAGGCCAGTGATGACAAACCTTTTAGAGAGGCTGGTGATGTGAGAAATGTCCTCAGGCATGCATGGAGAGGGGGAGGGGAGCAGCCTGGCCCCGGGTCCCTCTGGCTTTCTAGTAATGAACCCTGGAAAACTGTGCTGGGGTGATGGCATGCATACCCACAGAGGGGTCTCTGAGTACCCCCTCTGGCACACATGCCATAGGTTGGCCACCATGGCTCTAGACTATACTCTAGCTATATAAGCAACAGGGTCAAACCATTGATCATAGGTGACTAGAACACTCATTAGTCCTCTGGTAGTTGGCAGTTTTCATGATGGTCTTATAGTAAGCACAGGGTTTTGGATACCTACATTGTTCTTTTTTTTTTTCTTTTTCAACCCTTATTTTCTGTCCTAGTAACAACTCTTAAGACAGAAGAGCACAGGCTAGGCAAACGGGGTCAAGTACTTTGTCTGTGATCACACAACTTGGAAATGTCTGAGGCCAGATTTGACCCCAGGTACTCCTGACTCCAGGCCTGGCTTTCTCTCCACTGAGCTACCCAACTGCTACAATTGCTCATTCTTTTTGAACTTTAGGATTATGGTGAAATTAATTGGTGTAGTAGTATAGTGGCCAATTGTCCAGAATGATGGTGCTGACAGTCTCACTATGCTCTGTTCAGACCACATCTAGGATATTCTTGTCCATACTATTTGATGATTGCTATAAGACATGAGATAACTTAAGGTTTGGTATCTCTGAACGATTGTCAAATAGAAGGAGGACTAAAATGGAGAGGATTCAGAAACCACATTTTATAAGAATCAGTTGAAGAGCTATTTATACTGGATAAAAAACTTAAGGAAGATATGATAACTATCTTCAAATATATAAAATATTGGAAATGGATCAAATTATTTATTTCTTCAATAAATCCTCAACCATCTTTACCTATGTTTTCATTGTATCTTAGCTACCTCCAGAGATCTCACCACCTTGGATCCTACCACAACTCAAATCTGTGCTTCCTTCGTAATTCAGATTAAGAATCCTAAACATCCCCTCTCTGATTATAACCTTCTATTCTTCCTTTGTATCTGCTGCCTGTCTCCTACATCCATTCTTTATTCTCATCATGACCTCTATTACTCGTATCCCTCCCTTTTCTCTAGGCTATGAACTCAGCCTTATTTGGGAAGGGAAGTCTTATTTTCTTCCCTTCACAGACATAATCCTATAGTTAACCTCTTCATCTATATACTGTCCTTGCATCCCTTTCCTTGTCCTGTTGGCAGGCTTGCCAAACACCAACTGAAGGCTCTACTCACTGGCCCTATTCTGTGCTTCTACTTAAATGCTGCTGAACAGGGCTTGTGGAAGTCATAGTTATTCAGCTGACTGACTGTTCTACAGATTTATGTCATCTAACCTTGACTGAACCTTCACTGCTGCACAATAATCCCTTTATTCTTCTCTGATTGACTTTCCGTCACAGTCCCTGGCTGGGGGTGGGGGAGTACTGTTTGAAACAGTTTTCTTCCTAACTCAAGACTTTAGGCCACCCCATCCCTTCTCTTAGCAAAGCAGCTCACTTCTTTATTCATAAGATAGAAACCATCCATCAGGCACTTCCTTTTTTTTCTCTCTCTCTCTCTCTTTGCCTCAAAGCTGCGAATTCTTTCTGAATTTGCTCTAGACTCTGAGGAAGTGGTGACCTTTCTCTTCACCAAGGCCTGCCCCTCTGCTTATGCCATTGGTCCCATCCCTTTAATATCTTCTTGGAGCTTGAATCTTTGATCATTGTTGTTGTTCACTTGTTTTCAATCCTGTCCGATTCTTTGTGATTTTCTTTGCAGGTTTTCTTGGCAAAGAGTGGTTTGCCATTTCTTTCTCTTTTCTTTTCTTCTCTTTATCTTCTAATTCCTTCCTCTCTACCTACATACCCTGCAGTCCTCTGAAACCACTATCCTTTTTACCCCCTTGACACCCACATTCCTAGGAGAAAGTCATCTATTCTCACTGATTCCAGTTTCTCACCAGTCCCTGTAATCTGGTTTCTAGACTTTTACCAGTGATTAAAATTGCTTTTTCTGAGATAACCCATGATCTCCAGTAGCCTTTTCTTGGTCCTCATCTTCCTTGACCTCTCTGCAGCTTTACATGTGATTGGCCATCCCTTCCCTCTGGACATAGCAGAGTAATTTCTCTGGTTTCCATAGCACTGCAGCCTTCTCTTATTACCTGTCTAACCACTTCCTTTCCTAAGTCATCATCTCTTTCCTACCTTATAATGTGAATATTCTCCCAAGGTACTCTTTTTGTTCTCCTTAGCTCCCATGAATATTTAATGACCTACATGCAGACATTTCCTAAATCTTTATTACAGCCCTAATTTCTCCTCTGAACTCCAAACCCAAATTGCTACTGCCTATGAAGTATTCCTGCCCACTGGTATCTCAAACTCAACATGTCCAAAACAGAGCTTATTTTCCCCTCCCCTAAACCTGCGTGCCCTGCCTCCATACTTCCTCATATATATTGAGGATCTAGTTATCCTTCCTAGCAATGAATTCAAAAGCTCAGAATCAGATCAGTTTTCTCTCCATAATTCAATTAAACAAACAGTTAAGATCCTATTATGTTGAAGACACAATGCTACAAACTAGGGGCACTGAGTCAAAAACAAAAAACTCTCTAGCCATCAAGCCATTTATTTTGTTTCCAGGGGAGAGAAAAGGGGATCCAGGGATACTACAAGAACCCAAGTAAGGAGAGTTCAAGGAAAATTGAATAGAGAGAAAACTGGTAGCCAGGAAGCTCAAAGGAAAAAATGGCATTGGATTTGAGCCTTGAATTAAGATAAGGATTTTGAGAGCCAGAGATAAGATGGGGAAGTGCTTGCCTTACAACTTGTGCAAATTCATAGAATCAGGAGCTGGAATATCAATGGCTAATAGTTTGTTTAGAGAGGATCACACAAGATAAAATGGATAATTTGGCTTTTTATTCTGTACCTAGCAACTGTATCTTACTTTTTAAAAATACATTTTTACTGATACTGTGTTTTTATATAATTCTCATTTTCCACTTTAGTCTTCTCTAAATTCTTACCTTGAGAACCATCTCTTATAATAAAAGGATTGGAAAGTAAAAAAGAAAATCAACATGTCAAAAAAAGGCCTACCCTTGGTCCCTGACCTTTGTAAGAAAGCTGGGAGGTGACGTCTGTCTTTCTCTTTTTTGGGGGGGCCAAACTTAATCATTATAATTTTGAAGTATTCAATTCAATTATTTTTTGGTTACGTTGTACCAAAATTTTATAGCTATTATCCACTTTGTTTTTACTTCTTTACTACCACAAAAAGTGCCACTATAAATATCTCAGATGCACATGGGACTTTTTCTTTATCACTACCTCCTTAAAATATATGTGGTTAGCAATGAAATTTCTGAGTCAGAGGTGCACTTAACTTCCTGATATTTGAGGTCAATTGAGTTCTCTTTATAACTCTTAAAGAGAAATAGGAACAATGGATGGAAGTTACAAGGCGATGGATTCTGTGTAAGAAAAAAAATTTCTTTTTAACTTTGCTCTAATTAGAATTGTCTGAGAATGAAGTGAAGTCTTCCGTGTCTGAAAAGAGATAGCTTCTTATAAGTGTAAAAGGGATTCATCATCAATAAGAAAATTTGAGTTGATGGCCTTTTATGATCCTCTGGTTCCAGCCTTACTGCCTACACAAGACTAAAATACCAAGTTTGTAGTCCATGTCTTATTCTTATGAGAATTAGAACACACTGAGGGTTGACCCAAGGGAAAAAAGCTAAAAGAGTAAAGAAGTGACTCAACCTTAAGCATTCAGCAAGCATGGGGGGGGGGGGGCAAGACATAAAAACAAAAACTAGTCCCTGCCTGCCCCCAGGAAGCTTTCATCCTACTGTTGGAAAGCAGCATGTACATAAAAGAGTAAATGCAAAATTTTTACAAAATAAGAGTAATTTCAAAGGAAGGGTGGAAATAATGGTAACCAGAGATAACTATAATAAAATTAAAATAATTGATAACTGGAGAAATGAAGAAAGATCTTTTAGAGTAGATCGCACTTGAAGGGAATTAGTGATTTCAGATGATGTAATGAGGGAGAAGATTTTAAACATAGAGGAAAACCTATAAAAAAGCTGGAAGTGGAATGTCTTATATGGGGAATGGCACATGAAACTTGTAGGCCAGATTGTCTGGAATGTAAAATGCTTCTGAAGCAAAACTGCAGTGTCCCATTTTCCCTTCATTTGAAAAGATCTCTTTAAATACCACTGGTTTTTTTTTTTTTAACTTTTCTCCAAGGTATTTGACCAGAGTGCCCTTTCAACTGAAGCTAAAGAAGAAATGTACAAATTATACCCCAATGCTAGAAGAGCACATCTTAAAACTGGAGGCAATTTTCCTTACCTTTGCAGAAGTGCTGAGGTGAACCTTTATGTACAGGTAAGTCCCAGCTCAGGGACTTTTGAAATATCAGGCTGTTTTTCTCATTTTAACGCATCCCTAAGGTGGCAATGGAAGCCAGCAATTGGAAGCATCGATTGTTTTGAGGAAACAAGTTGTCCTGAATAGATTTTCTGATATTTGGAAAGCAACTTTGCTCATTGAATACTTTAATTATAAGGTATAAATCTGGAACCCTGGGAAACTTTTTTGTAGAATCATATGTAGTAATGAGTAAATATCTTTTTTTAAAAAGACTGAAAAAATGATCCTTCTACTACAACCATTTAAATAGTTCCTCTCTCCTTTTCTGCAGATCCATTTGTTGCAGTTTCATGGAACAAAATATGCAGCCATTGATCCCTCTATGGTTAGTGCCGAAGAACTTGAAGTACAAAAAGGCAGCCTTAATATCAGTGGTCAAGAAGAGCCATAAGTTGAGCCATGCATAGCTCAACAATGAATCTATCGGCCAAGCTTCCGGTACAATCAGGGCTTTCCAATCTGCCTCTTTGTTTGGGGGTGTGGTTGTTTGGGGGGTTTTTTGTTTGTTTTTTAGTTAGCTGGTCACCACTGGGCTTCTGAAATTGGACCGATTATTCTATAAATGCATTCATTACTGGTGACAGTGGCCTCTCCAAGCCAGTATAATGGCATCTTTTTTGGTTCAACTTTTAGCTTTTGAATTTAAAGACATATCTTTGAAGCCTCCTATTTTAAGAATTGTGAAAATTTTTGCTACCAAAAGTCTTCACCTCTGCATTTAAGGGGATGTTAATTTGTGGAGTTTGGGTGTATTTTTTAATGCTTTTGCTGTAAATACTGCAAATCCAGATTGTGTACTAGAAGCTTATTGATTATTTTTTATCTATTTTTGGTTAAAACTTGTTGGGGTGCCAAGGCTACCATCTGCCTCTTTGCTTTATTTCTAATCAAATTGTTTGGGCTTTTTTAGCTGTCGTCTTGCCAGCTACTATAGTCATTTTGAATAAAACATCAGTTTCAAGAAGTGGCCTTCTTTATCATAATTGTTGCTGTTGCCATGTAGATACTGGGCTTTCCTTAAAATTATTTTATTGCTGCCTGATTATCAGATGGTCTTTGTAATTGTGTCTATATAGGAAGCTCAGGGTGATCATTCACATTGGTAGACTTTGGAAGGGGAAATGAGAGGGGTCAGTGTTGTTGAGATAACTCATTTAAAAATCTTAGGTTGCTTCTTTTGTCACATATTTTCTTTGTGAAAGAAGAGGGAAAGTGTTCCTGCCTGCTAATTCCCAAACAATGGAAAGTGGCCAGGTTGAGTCAGACCTGAAGAGGCAGGTCTGTCTGTAGGAACCTAAGCTCTAGAAGAAGCTGATTATAGTCATGCTTGAGTACACTTGACTTTCAACTTCTTACTTACCAGAAGTACTTCTACCATAATGGGCCTATGTTAGGAACCAGACTAGTCATAATTTAAGGAAAGTTTGAGTTGGTTTTTTTCCATCCCTTATCAGGACATTGTACTTCAGAATCATTGTGGAGGAGGCCAAGTTTTAAGAGGGTACATAAAGCACTTGATTAAAAATGGTGCTGAATAGCCATGGTAGTTATGAAACAGATTCTCCTTATCTGTTATGGTGCCTTCTCAAACACAGGGACCAACACATTGTCTCTCCCTGTACTTTTGGTGGCTCTAGAGAATAAATGGCAGCTGATAGTTTCTGTGATGTTTGGTTTGAAAGCCTGCTTATGAGGTACATTTGCACAAATTAAAAAGGCTTCCTTTTTGTGGATAGCCACTGAAAATAGCACACAGTGTTTATTGTGTTACTCATAGGTTTCTGCTTTTCCCAAGCAATTACTTCTCATTTATTAATCAAGGTGAAGAGAACTAAAGAACTAACCCCCAGCTGTCCAGAGATGTGAATTATAGTGGGTTTCTCTCAAGAATAACTAATATGACCACCATAGACAATGTAGGAAAATATGCAGGCCGTCATTTATATTCAGGTATAGTTTTCTTCCTGGCACCTAAAGAGCCTAATGGATTCAGTGGGAAAGTAATCTTTGAGCAAGAGACAGATGAACTCTGGAAGACCCAGGTTTGAGTCTTATTTCCAATGTGCTTTGTCACTTAAGCTCTCAGTGTTCTCAGAGAACACTCTGAGACTCTCTGAGTAGCAATGCATAGGCAGAGGGAATTTCCTCACATCAGTGAAATCACAGGTCTGCTTTTCCAATAAACTTTTTTAGTTTTATAGTAGAACTTTAATGAAATGGGAAAGAGTATAGATTTGCTTCATGTTATTCCTCTTACCTAGAATTTCTTCCTTTTCTTCCTGTCCAAATCATAGGTATCCTTCCAGACCTGAAGCCACCTTCCCTCACTATTGTGCTTTCTGCACTTGCCCTCCGTGCATATATATCTTCACCACCTACCTCATAGGGTTGTTATGAGGAGAGGATGATACATGTGGGAGCTGCTATTAGTACCAGGCAATACAGCATAGGATCAGTACTGCCAGGCATCATTTCACTTTAGATTCCCCCTTTTCTACCCAGTTGGACGTTGCCAGTAAATACTTGTCAGTGGAGTGGAGGGGAAATCTAGTGTAATTGGTGCATTTAATGAACTAATGAATTTTTTGCCCAATGAATTAATTGCCCAACCCCAAGTTTTACCAACCCATATATGTGAGTCTTGAATTTAAAATAGATTGTCTTATTTAATAGCTTTTTCCTCTTTAAAAAATTAGAAAACTAAATTTATAAATTCATTTTACTAGGAGATCTGAATCCACGTGATTTAGTTGCTGTCTTACAAAGCATAAGCCCAAAGAACTAGTATCTACATATGGTTACATGGCCAGTACTCAGGGCAAAACCACATGCTCTCTCAATCCTTCTCCTTTTCCCTGGGGATCATTTTGTATCATAAAGGGTAGGGGAGACCACATATGAGAGAATATTTTTCTCCTAGCTACATTCGACTCGCAGGGTTCAGCAGACCTAAATCCTTGTCCTAGCTCTACTAACTAGCCATAGGATCTCAGTTTCCTCTTATGTTTAAGGGGAAAAAAAGGTGGGGATGGAAGGTATTTGAACTAGTTGAAGATTCTTTCAAGCCCTGAACTCTGATTCTCTTTCCCTTCTCTGGACTTGTGCCCTATTGGGCAACTTTTGCCAACAAAAAAGGTTCAACTGATTGCCAATGTATTTAGTAAAATGTAATCCCCTTAATCTCCCTCTGTCAAGATATTGTGCAGTAAAGCAAAAATTGGGCATGTGAAATTTTCAGACCACATTTCTAAGTTCTTAGAAATAGCTGCGTAGCTCTGATTTTCACAAAATGTTGGAGCTGGCAGATCAAAATGGCTTTTGTAATTTCTTCTAATCTTATTATCTATGACACCTGAGAACTCATAACAACCTATCCTAGCCAGTCCTCTTAGAGCAAAACTCAAGAAAGCAATATTCTTGAATTCTATTGAACAAGGAATGTAAGAGCAGCCAGGTGGCTCAATAGATAGAGATCGAGGTCTGAGGTTCAAATTTGGCTTCAGACCTAGTTGTGTTACTGCTCTTCTGCCTTGTAACCAACACAAAGTATCAATTCTAAGACAGAAGGTAAGAGTTTTGTTAAGAAACAAAAAAACAAATTGGCTTATAAATAGTAACAATTATAGGATAAGCAAGTGGCAATAATAAAACCAAAAGAGATCAGTTTTGCATGACCCCAAAGCCCAATGTGTCTCAAGCTGTCCATGCATCCATTTTTAGTGGCTGGTTTCCAGAAAGACCTAGAACAAATCCCTGCACAGATCTTTGAGGAAGGGACTACTGTCATGGGACTTCACTGTTGTCGATCTCATTGTTTTGGTTCAGTGAGAAACAGTATCAAGGAGCCTGTAAAATAGTAGTCACCTTCTGGTTGGGCTGCTCCACCCCACTTGGGCCCAGGTCACATCGCTGTGCATTTTTTGGAGGAGTTGCAGTCTGCATTTGCTTTCTTTCTGATGCTTTCTACAAAAAAAGATAAGGAATTTCTATTTCTTGTTTCTAGAAGACTCTGATCAACTTTTCTGAAATGATTTTATTTTTGTGAAGAATTATTCAATGACCCAAAACCTTTTTACCTTTTATTACGCTGTCATCCCCCAAAGGACAAATTAAACTCTTGTGTGTATGATTTGACTTAACTGGGAAGGAATATTATGGTTGCATTTCTGAGTAAGAGGAAAATATTGCCATACAGGAATATGAGAAATGGAGAGTAGGAGGAAAAGCCCACTGGAAAAGCTTTGTTGTTAAATATGTATGCCTGCCCTCAAAAAAGAAAAGAAAAAGACCTCATCTCATCCTCACCAAAATCCTTTGAGGTTTGGAAACAGAGTGAAGCAAGTTCAGGAGGAAGACCCATCCATGTCTAACCCTCTCCCTGCTGTGTACCCGCTGCCTTGTCTGGTACCACATTCCCTTTTTTTAATGCACTGTAAGGCAATTTGGTATTATTTCAGATTCAAGTTGCCCCTGCCAAGGCCACTACCTATGGAGCTGTGTAGAAAAACAATTGAATTATCAAATTCTCCAAAGGATGCTAGTGCTGTACTTAGCTGAATTTGCTGAGGAAGTATTTTACCAGCGAGATCTCTTCTGCCAATTCCCACGAGCCCTTCATATAGTCCTTTGTTTGGGTTTTCAGCTGCCATGATTACACCGTGGAGCCAGATAAGCAACATTCTGTGGCCGTGTTCCCGGTAGCTCTTAGTGCCTGATGACAATGGAGAACAGAAGGGGGGGGGGGGGGGAACCCACTCAGCAGTAAGTTAGAGCTACCAGAGGCAATCAGAGAGTTGGTTGTTTTTAGCTCATACCAATATCTCAAAGGAAAATAATAAGATGCCTCTTGGGAAGCTTGTTTCTGTAGATGGTTCATCCAGAGAGATAAGAGTGATAATCCACCTGGGGAGGGCAAGGCCCTCTATGACAGTCAAAGGCTTCCAGGATCCTAAGAGGCTCTAAGATCACCTCAGCCCACAGTAATCTCTTTCCCTGAACTTTTTTTTAGAGCAATTTTTTTATGAGCTTATTTAGCCTTCTAGTAAACTTATTAAGCCTTAAATCCCAAACTATAATGAAAATCCACTTAAACACAAGTAACTATCAGCTTGGCAGCACTAAATCCCATTTGATTTTGCATAGACATATCTTAGAGCAAGGGTATCAAACTCAAATAGAAATGGGAGCTGCTAAACTGAACATAACGATCCCCATAGGCCACATATGGCCTTGGAAAACAATGTGTTAACATTATGCTGTGTTATATTTTTATGATTTTGTTAAATATTTCCCAAATATTTTTTAAACTCTTACCTTTTATCTTGGAACTGATAACTAAGTATTGGTTCCAGGGCAGAAGAGCAGTAAAGACTAGGCAACTGAGGTGAAGTAACATGCCCAGGGTCACACAGTTAGGAAGTGTGAGGCCAGATTTGAACTTGGAACCTCCCGTTTCCAGGCCTTGCACTCTATCCGTTGTGCTACCTAGCTTTGTCCCCAATCACATTTTAATCCAGTTTGGGTCACATGGAGGAGTGTTGGGCTAAGGACCATGTATTTTGATACCTCTGAGGGCATTTACTTTCTAAATGAGATAACTATTGTGTATACTATTTTGCTTTGTATTATTTTGTGTACAATTTATCATATTTCTTTATAATCCCCACAATTGTCATCCATACTAGTTGTCAGATAAATTGATACCTAGCAGGCTACTCAGTCTTTCTTCAACCTTGGGGCATGTAAGTTGTTTTTACTAGATTTTTTTTCCTCCCACTGCCATAGACAGCAGTTATCGGTATCATTTATAGACCATTCCATTTTTTGCCTTTTTAGGGCTTCCTTAGGGGCATATTTCTAACAGTGGAATCATGGAGATAATTTTATGTCAGTTTCATTATTTTTGTTAGGGACTTTCTAGACTATTGGAATATTATAGTTCCACCCTTAGCATTTTGTCCTTATTTATCATTGCCAATTTAGTAAGTTCTGGATATGCCTCCGTTCTCTTTTTTTTTGTTGTTGTTGTTGGTTCTAGGTAAGGTTGGATAGTTTTTTTCCACATACTTATAATTTGTAGCCATTATAAATTTTTTTGAGCATTTGTTTCCTCCCAGCTTTTATACTCTATCATCAGTGCTTAGTTAAGTGTTACTACTTATGTTTTAGTTGTATTCTTTATTATATTTTATATTATTACTTCTATTTAGTACTTAACACAGAGAATCTTATAATTATTAAACTCATTCAGCTTTTCCAGTAGGTCTTGTCTCTGTGGGAAGTACACTATAAGTGCCTTAAGGTCAGGGATCCTGACTTAGACCTCTATCCTCCACAGCACCCAGCAGTGTGGAACAAATGGTAGGTGCTAAAAACCAAACAATCATCCTTGATGGAAAGGGTGGCAGGTTCCAGATTCATTCAGTTGGGTCCTCTAGTCCTCTGGCATCTCTCTCACCAGCCATTGTAGACAAACTGCACTGATCACTGACCTTTTTGGCTAAATCCTGCCAGACCCAGCATGATGACCTGACTTCCCAGGACTTCTCTTCATTTAATCTCCTTTATACATTTTTTCTGTTATGGTTGTCCTTCAAGTTATGTGCAAGGACCCTTAGACAAAGTACAACTTGACTTGAAAGCCTATCCCATTTGCAAAGGACAGCTATTAGAACTGAGAATTCAAAAAGAAATGGTTGGTGCTTCCAAGGTTATGTTCTCCTAGGAAGTTGCAATCACACACAGAAGCTATAATGAAAGGTAGGAAGTGAAAGGGGCAAAGGAGAGATTAGCAGATTTGGAGGGAGCTACGTGAGGGAGCAAACAGCAACAGCTTAGGGAAATTGAGGAGGACTTCAAGGTGGGGCTTGAACCGGTCTTGGAGACAAAGAAATCTAACAGGTAGAAATGAGGGAAGAGTGTGCCTTAGCCATGTAGGATGGCTTGTGTGAACGCCCAGAGGTAGGAGACAGCATATCAGATTTGGATGGCAGCTCGTATTGTTCTTCTGCATATAATTGTGAAAGAAAATGGGAGGCAGCATAGCATGATTAATGGAAATGTTTTGAATCGTTGTACCATGTATAACCTGTATATATGTATGTACATAGGTATGTTTGTGTACACACAAACACATATATACATATATATAAAATTGTTTGCCATCTTGGGGAGAAGGGAGAGGAGGGAAGAAGAGATTTTAGAATTCAATTTAAAAAGAAATTTTTGAACCCTTACCTTCTGCCTTAGAATCAATACTAAACATTGGTTCCAAGGCAGAAGGAGCCGTAAGGAATAGGCAATTGGGATTAAGTGACTTGCAGGGGGTCACACAGCTAGGAAGTATCTGAGGCCAGATTTGAACCCAGGACCTCCTGTCCCTACTAGGCCTGGTTCTTCCATTGAACTGCCTAGCTGCCCCCATTTTTTTTTAATGTTAAATTGATTTTATGAGTAATTGGCAAAAAGTAATATTTTTTAAAAAGAATTAGAAAGATAATGTGAGAGCTACAAAGGTAGAGTGGCCTGTCTACAGAATTTGTTTTTTATTCTAAAGGCAGTTGGTATCCACTAGCATTTTTTGACTAGGGGAGTAATTGGTCTGAACTTGTGCTTTAGGGAGCTTATTTTGGTAGTTCTGTAAAGGATGGGAAGAAAATAGAGGTAAGAAAATCTGGAGGTTAATACAACAATCTAATCAAGAAGTAATGAAAATACGAATGAATGGCTAGCAGTGTAAAAGGAGAGCAGGTCAGATCTAGGGTGTTGCAAACAGATGAGGAATTATGCTATTCCACTTCTGATAGGTGAAGGCCTTGAGGTCTGAGAACTTGGCGACAGCCAGAATTTGTTTTGTTAGATTATGCATATTTGTTGCAAGGGTTTTTTTTAATTGAAGGTGAGAGGAAGAGAAAATAAAAATGTTAACTGAAAAAAATAAAATATAATTTGAAAAATAGTCATTGTACGTGGGGCATGAAGGGAGTGAGATACATCAGAGATGGCACCAGGCTTCTGAAACTAAAAGGCTAGAAAAGGGTGGTTCTCTCTAACTGCCTCAGCCATAACAGCATCTCTCAGGAAAGACTTTCTTCCTTCTCACTGTTCCATGATTGGAACCTTCTCTGCCAGTCATCCAGCTAACTTATACCTCTTGCTAAACTTTCCCTAATTCTCTTATAATACCCAGCAGAAATAAGAAATTTGTATATGTTCTACATTTAGTTCCAAAGGTTAGTCAGTGTCATGTTCTCAGTCCATCATGAGGAAGTAGCAGGGTGGATGGCAGAGACAGTTCCCACCTAGAACCTGGAGACTGGTGTTTTGAGCCCTGCTTTGCTGCTCCTGAGCTTCCTAACTGAAGGCAGGTCATTTCACCATCTTGGGCCTTGGTTTCTTCACTTGTAACATGGGGTTAAGACCAGCCTTTCCTGAACCACAGGGTTATTTTAAACCTCATATCAAATAATGTCTATAAAAGTGCTTGGGAGTATAATCCATTTTATTTATGTAGTGCTTTGTTATGTCACTGCCTGAGATTTAAGACTCTTGTGACCAGTATGGGCTTGGGAATGAGAAAAAAGGCTCATGGCATGAAATTATAGCCTCACTAACACCACTCTTAACAGAACTGGGTCAGAGCTAGAGAACTGTAGCTTGTTGACATGTCCAGCAGTAAAATCTCTTTTGCTTAAGGCTTTTTAAGAGTCATAAGTAAGGGGCAGCTGAGTGGCTCAGTGGGTTCAGAGCTAGGCCTAGAGATGGGAAGTCCTGGGTTCAAATGTGGCCTCAGACACTTCCTAGCTGTGTGACCCTGGGCAAGTCACTTAACCCCCACTGCCTAGCCCTTACCACTCTTCTGCCTTGGAACCAATACACAGTATTAATTCAAAGATGGAAGGTAAGGGATTTTTTAAAAAGGAATACATAGAACTGGAAATTTTTCAATAACAGTTAAATATAGCATGGGTGGGCATTTTATTTTTAAATGCTACAAATTAAATTTCTTCATAACTATATGCTCCTTCCTGATGAAGGCTGGAAATATACCAGAGTCATAGGCTAGCCTGTTTCAGACCTGTCCAGAAGAATCCTGATTCTAAAACAGATCTGAATCATTCAGTGAATGTTTTGAAGGCCTCTACTGTCAGGTCACAGCTGGACTCCCTGAGAAAAAATAAGCCACACCCACACATGTGGCAAGTCCTCATCATGTACAAGGTGCCATGAGAAAGCCAAGAAGGAAGAAATTATTTTCATGCTCAAGGGCCCCATAATTAGAATGGTTTAACTGAAAGAATCCCATCATGTTCAGGCCCAAAAAAGAGGGCAAGTGACCTGCTTACAGTCAGATAGCCAAAAGTGACACAAAGAGGAAACTAGAACTGAGACCTCTTGGCCTGCCCTTCCCTGGGCTTTCCAAGGCATCATGGGGGGGGGGGGGGGGGGGGAGGGGGAGGGGAAGAATTCCCCAGAAGTGTGGGTTTGTGTGTAATGGATACCTGTCCATTGCTGTTCAATAGCACGAATGTGTGCATCCGTAAACTTCCAGTAATGTGCCAGCTTCTTCCAGTCATTGTGCTTGAGGTATTTGGTGGCTAAGCGCCACATTACTGAGCGGATATGCTGCGTTTCCACCCCATGATCCTGCTTAAAGCTTAAGGGTTTCACAGCCCAAGAGTCGGGGTCAGTTCTGAGGTTGTCCTGCAGTGGCAGAATAGAAGCTGATGATGTGAAAAGTGCAAAGAGCCTGTCAGGAGGAAATCACAGGACAAGAGTCCACTTGGCCAAAAGAGAACTGTTTAGAAGCAATCTGCTAAGAGCCCAGCCCTCTGATTTGGGGAAGGTGATGCCAGTCATGGGACTGCAGTCACTGGGGGCTCCACACTTCATCTACTGCAGCATCCTTGCCTCCAGGGGAACCTTAGAAGAACTGGTATGTGAATTCTTTCTGGGATATCCCTGCCAGTGGCTATCTAGCTTGTTTGTGCCAAATACCTCCAGTAAGAGGGAATTCATGACATCTCATCAGATCACATAAATTCCCTGACATTTTAAATAGAAGAAGTTTTAAAGGAAAACAGATAGCCTAAATGAAAAGTTTCTTGGGAAGAGGGGAAGCATTGGGAAATTAAAGTAATGTAAAAATTCAATAAAATATTTATTAAAGGAAAATAGGTATAAGTTTAGTCTTTTATGTCTTAATTTTCTTTTTGCCAAAAGGAATGTCATCCTTATAGTGGTTGATATTTACATGAGGCTTTGATGTTTGCAAAGCCCTTTATGAAATAACTACAGGTATTATCCCCATTTTACAGATTAGGATACAGAAGTTTAAGAGACTTAAAAGTCCTTATTTCTGATCCTTGCCTTCTGAGCTCTCTCAAGAACTTGTCAACAGATTGACTACACTGCCAGTCCCTACTTTTCTACCTCAGCTGCCCTGATTTTCAAACCTGTTAACTACTTAACAGTAGAGTGAAGCACTGATGGATCTAATTTACCATGAAGACACATAGAGGAAAAGAAGCCTCTCCCCTGTCCTTGTCCAACCTCAGTGGCATCCATCCCATCAGCACATTTCATTCATTCAAGGCAGTTTGTGTAAGTGGGACGAGGAGTGAGTGTAGTTGGTGGCCATTTCCATTTCCTATCTCTCTTTCCTATCACTAAAATCCATCTTCCCCCACCACTCAGAGGCAGCCCTGGCTGATGATCACCTGTGGCCAGGTTCCATCTTCAAACCTAATTCACGTCATCCTCAACCCCCTGACAATGGGGACCTTTCCTACCTGTTCCCATTTGTAAAATCGATCTGCTTTTATGATCATATCTGCCAAGCTGATGTGGTTGCTACGGGCAGCAACGTCCAACGATGTTTTTCCTTGCTAGAATTAAGAGGAAAGAATAAACAGCATTATTAAAACACATATTTACATAAATTGAAGATGTGAGATTATTTTTGGTATACCCTGTAAAACCCCTTTCCCCCAAAGGGTAGCATTTCTTGCCTTATACTAAAGGATAGAAAATAGGAGGCTTTTTAGGTATGATATTGGATAGTAAACATTTTTCTAAAATAAGAATACTTATTGATAAGAATGGTATATACCACTTAAAAGCTTCAAGAAAATTTTCCCTTGCAAGCAAGCCTCTTATCACAATGTAAGTTATCTTTTTGCAAAAGGGGAAAATGGAATCAGATTTAAAGCAACTTCACCGAAGTCACAGAGCTAGTAAGTAAAAATGTGATGTCAGTAATGATGCATCCACAAAATCCTGTGTAGGTTGTAATTTCAAATAATAGCTTACATTTATATAGGGCCTATGGTGTGCCAGGCATTGTTAAGCACAATATAAATATTGCATTTGATCCTCACAACAATCCCTGGGAGCTGTTATTTTTATTCCCATTTTACAGTTGAGGAAAATAAGGCAGACAGGTTAAGTAACTTGCCCAGGATCACACAATTGGTGTCAGAGGCCGAATTTGAATTCGGGCCTTCCTAACCTCAAGCACATTGTGCCACCTAGCTGTCAAAAGGTTATACTGTGAGGAATTTGAACAGGTCAGGAGTACTGGGACAACTCAGTCCTTTGTGTATTTCCCAGGGGATTTGATTTCTCTAACCTGAGTCTTCTAGACTTTGCTTACACCTTCTTAGGGACAGCCACTAAGAATGTTTCAGATGTTAAATATTTTTTGAATTTTGAATTTTTTTTGCCAATTATATGTAATAAATTTCCATACAAATTTCCCTAAGTTATACAATTGAACTTCTCCCTCCTTTCCTTCCCCCTCCTGGTGTTGGCAGGTGATTCGTTATGGTTTCTGATGTTTTCCTAGTCATACCCCTATTCCTCTCCCCCTCCACTCTGCCATTATTGAAGGCTAGCTAACATGGACTCGTCCTTTCCTTCAAATTCTTTTATGACTTGGGGGCTTTATCACACAATTTAGCACTAGCTTTTCACTATATGCTATCTTATATTGTTATTTAGTATAATGTATGAATGACCCTGAGCCAATCACTTAACTTACCCTTGGTTCCCTAGGTCAGTCAGTGGCCTCTAAATTCTTTCCAATTCTAAATCTCTGATCCCACTATATATTTTCCGATTAAATAGTGAACTCCTCAAAGCCAGGGACAAGACCCTGCCTCACTGCTAGATTACACAGTAGAGGTTTGGTAGATGCTTCTCTGTTCATGTTTAGACAGAGTCACTCTGAGAGATGAAAAACTATTGAAATTGCCCCAGATTCCAAGGGATATGATAATAGATGAAACTGGAAATGTGCAGTGACTCACCGACACAGCAGGCAGCCCAGCGGGTCTTAAGAAAAAGTTTTAGCCTATAATAGAGATTCTCTTCAAGGAACTTATCTTAAATATTTTTGTTATTTATTTGTCATTTATCTTAAATAAATTGGTAACTATTTTAATATAACTGGCATCCTCTGTCATCGTGCATATTTTACTTTCTGCGTTGAAATCACTCATTAATGGGAAGGGGTTCAGGACACAAAGATGATTCAAAGCTCTAGCCTAACTCAACTCTCCCCATTCCTATGTACTGCTGCTTGTGTTTCCATCCATCGCCCCTATTATCCCTCTACTTTCAAACCCGCTGCAGGGCTGCCCTTGTTAGTCATTTTAATTATATTTCAATGGTATCAACAGACTAGGCTTTCACAACTCCCTATATGGAGAGCTGGACCTAAATAATTCCTGCCAGGGGCTGTGCATCTCCAGGAGACATGGCTCATGGCAGCAGTAAGGGGCTAATGCATTAATAGCAGAACCGAGGAGGGGCAACTAAGTAGCACAATAGATAGAGCTCCAGGACTGAATTGGGGAGGACGTGGGTTCAAATCTGGTCCTGGACATTTCCTAGCTGTATGACACTGGACAAATCACTTGACCCTGATTGCCTAATCCTTGCTGCTCTTCTGTCTTAGAACTGAAAATAACACAGAAGGTAAGGATTTTTTAAAAAACAAAATAACAGGACTAAGTGAGGCATTGGGGTGGAGAGGGGAATCCACCTTATCTGTCAAATTTAAGTTCACTCCTGCGATGAGGATCATTTCCGCTATGTCTTGTCTCGAGTTCTCAGCAGCAATGTGAAGTGGCGTCTGGTGCCTCTGTATGAGATAATAATTTGAACAAAAGGAAATGATATTCAGAGTAAAAGCCATTAAACGTGGGAGATAATGACTAGAGGAGTAAAATGGTCCAGCCACGCACTGGGGCCTGAACTAAGGAAGCCAAGCTTTGGCACTGTGATTAGGCATTGGGGTTTTAAAAAAATCACTCCTCATTGGGCTAGCTGGAAGAAATTTGCAAGTAAGGTAAAAAAAAAATGTTGGAGAAGTGGGAAGGTGTTTATTTTATTTTCAATTATATGTAGAAATGATTTTTATAAACAATCATTATATGACATTTTGAGAGTCGGACTCTCTCTACCCCCTCCATCTTCCTGAGGCAGTTAATAGCCCAATAGAGGTTATTCCAGTGCTGTCATGCTGTATATATTTCCATGTAGCAGGAAGGTTTTTAGCAGGATCCCCCATACACCCAGTACCTTTGGTCTCAACACCTTCTCCCACAGCAAGATTTAAATCCCTGGGATCAGAATGTGTTCTTGCTGGCTTCCTACGAATAGCTACGGAGCTGTGATTAGAACAAGACCCTCAAGCATCTGGCCTGGTTGATAAAGCAAACGATGAGTACCCAAATGGAACAAACCATCCCATTTTCAGATTAAAGGCATTGCACTTCCCCATTTTACTCCTAATGACCTATGACAGAGGGTCCAAGAGTCAGAAATCATGTTTACAACTGAGCAAACATTTTAATGCTGGTTCTTTTTCCTCCAAAATTTACTTGGAATTGGATTTTGGCTGAGATTTCTCAAATGGGGAGAAATGTGGGATGGAGAGAAAATAGGAATGTTTTGCTCATGGAAACAAAATTTATCCCCCCAAAAAAGAGAGAAAAAAATCATTCCCAAGACAGCCATTTGATCAAGCAACAAACCTTCAAATTTTAAATATTATTTCCAAATAGTAAAAGATCATTTAGCATCTGCTACGGATTGCCCTGTGAAAAGCTTACATTGTCGGTGGCATCGAGGTCGATTTCTGCCTTGATGAGGAGCCTGACTAGGGAAGGGAAGTTGTTTAGCACCGCGATGTGGATTGGAGATGCATTTTGCTGTGAAGAAATGACATTCATGAGCCTAGAACTCTGGAGGAGTTTACAAATCACAGTTGGCTTTTGGGGAGGGCATCGACAGCCCTGACCCAGGTGACTTAAGCCATTAGTAACTAGTGGGCAGCTGGGTGGCTCAAAGGAGTGAGAGCCAGGCCTAGAGATGGGAGGGCCTGGGTTCAAATTTGACCTCAGACACTTCCTAGCTGTGTGATTCTGGGCAAGTCTCTTAACCCTATTTGCTTAGCCCTACCTTGGAACCTGTACTTAGTATGGATTCTAAGATAGAATGTTAAAAAAAAAAAAAAAAGACATTAGCAGCACTAATGGCAGCTGGGTAGCACAGTGGATAAAGAGCCAGGCCAGAGAGTCAGGAGGACCTAGATTCAAATATGACCTCAGACCCTTCCTAACTGTGTGGCTCTGGGCAGGTCATTGCTTAGCCCTTACTTTTCTGCCTCAGAACCTGTAATAAGTATTGATTCTAAGACAAGGTTTAAAAAAAAAAAAGGGCATAAGCAACACTTAAATGTGAGGCTCTTGAGCTGCTTTCCTCACTTCAGATTGCTTAACCACAAGGAAATCTTTCCTAAATATGGACACTTTGCATTTGTTATGCTCCTACTCTATGCTAAGCACACTAATTTGACCCAAGTTCAAATCCAGCCTCAGATACGTCAGAGCTGTACGATCCTAGGCAAGTCACTTAATTGTTGGCTGCCTCCGTTTCCTCAATTGTAAAATGAGAATAATAAGAGCACCTACCTCCTAAAGTTGGGGGAAACCAAATAATAATTATAAAACACTTAGCATGGTTGACTTCATAAAAGTGAAACACTATGTAAAGTGTTAAAATTAAAATTAAAGCTAATTTTAAAGCCCTTTATAAATAATTATTTCTTATAAAGTGAAGGAGTTGGGCCAGAAATGTTCTCTAAGGTCCCAACCCCATGGAAAGATGGAGCATCTAGATTTCCCAACAAGATTTCCTGCTTTAGAGCAACTGGGTCCAGTTGTCCATGGTACTGCCATAATCCCGACAGCATAATGTCTGCCTGAAGTCTGCATTGGGAATTGAATTGTGGCTTTGGAAAGTCGTTCTACTAATACTGTGTATTAGTTCCAAGGCAGAAGAGCAGTAAAGGCTAGGCAATAGGGGTTAAGTGACCTGCCCAGGGTCACACAGCTGGGAAGTGTCTGAGGCCAGATTTGAACCCAGGACCTCCCATCTCTAGGCCTGGCTCTCAATCCACTGAGCCACCCAGCTGCCCCCAGCATATAAGATTTTTATGTTAAAACACACACACACACACACAACTTACATGATTTGCAGCATCTACACTGATCCCAGCATCAATGAGGACTTGAGCGATGTCATCAAAGCCGTGGAGGGCAGCATAGTGAAGACAATTCATTTGTTTCTAATGGAAATATCAGAAATGCAATATGATTCCTTACCTGAGAATTCGGAGCTCCCGGGGCTAGGCTAGGTTATGTTTTCTACTTGAAGGAAGCTCCTTCCCATCCCTCCAGGTGCTAGTGCCTTCCCTCTGAGACCACATCCTGTCTGCTACGGGTATGTCATACGTGTGTGTGTGTGTGTGTGTGTGTGTGTGTGTGTGCATGGTTATTTGCATTTTGGGGTGCTCCTTCCGAGCTGGGGCTGTTTTTATAAACTTTTCTTTAGATCCCAACATTTAGCACGGTGCTGAGTTAGAGTGAGCACTTTAAAGATGCCCGTTGGCCAATGGAAAGCTATTGGAAGGCAAGGAGGACATCTTCTCTAATCCTTGAATCTTCCCCCAGCAACAACTGTGCTTGTTGTTCAGTCATTCGGTCTTGTCTGACTCTTCCCCCATTTGCTATTTTCTTGGCAAAGATACTAGAGTGGTTTGCCATTTCAAACTCTGGAAGAAACTGAGGCAAACAGGGTTAAGTGACTTGCCCAGGGTCCCACAGCTAGGACGTGTCTGAGGCCAGATTTGAACTCCCAAAGAGGAGTCTTCCTGAGTCCAGGCCTGGAGCTCTATCCATCGCACCACCAAGCTGCCCTGAGATGCTTGTGGATTGGCTCATTGATTTAGCCTTCAATTTCCTGCCCTGTCAGGGCTCAGACAGAGCCATACTCTCTGTCTGTTCTCTGAGTCTTCATTTCCCTCCTGCCTTGTGCTTTCTACAGTCTGTGCTGCTCTTCCATGTCCATCATATACAGACCCCAGTGTGGACCCCCAAGGGATGAGATGCTGTAATGCATCCTGAAATCAACAAGTTTTATTCCAAAAGGACCTTTAAAGAAGCCCCCCCAGGTTATCCAATCATGGATGTAATTATCTGATCCACACTCCCCCCCCCCTTATTTTACAGGTGATGAAACTAAAGCTCAAGGGTGTTTTAAAGGGCTTGCCCATGGCCACACAGGTAGTAAACTTTGGAGGTGGGTAGAGTGCTGGACCTTGGATGTGGAAGGACCTGAATTCAAATTCTACTGCAGACACTTCTTAGCAGTAGGACTTTGGGCAAGTCACTGAACTTTTGCGGCTCCCCTTACTTATGTATAAAATGAAGAGGCTTCGGCGTGTGGACCTTGAAGGTCTTCCTCCCCTATCTCTATGATCCCGTGATTTGAAACTAGGTCCTCCGACTTGAGAGCCACTGAACTGAAACCGAGAGGTTAAGAGACTTGCTCGGAGTCACAGAGCAGAGCCGTAAGTCTTGGGGCAGCCAGTTTAGCTCTAGGACCTATTGCTCCCAGAGTCACGTTCCTCCTCCTGAGATGGTCATTGGCCCAGTCCAAGGGAGAGTCAGCCTGGGTGGCTTCAGCCTGGGTGGCTTCCGCCTAGAGAAGGGACGCCCGGGGGAATCCTGGCAGCATTCCGCCCACCTTCCCGAGGGAGCCTGGGGCAGGTATCCTAGAGAGCCCCAAGCCCAGGCTATGAACCCATCCAGGACCCCAAGTTCTGAAGACAGTTCAGATGCCTCGGTTGGGACTGCTTCCTCCCACCGCTGCTTTAAGTGCTCACAAAGTCCGCGTTATCGCGTGACTTCTCATGTGAATCAGATAAGGCGTGAGAAGCCCAGGAAAAAGAATGCCACTTTTTGTTTGTCACAGGACTTTGGCTCCCATCTTGCTTTTGTCAATCAATAAGTATTTATTAAGTGCCAACTATGTGCCAGGCACAGTCACAACCTGTGTGCCGCTGGCCAAATCCCAACCCCCTCTGGGCCTCAGTTTCCTCATTTGTAAAATGAGTGGGTTGGATTCCAACTGTAAATCTTCGGTCCTGTGTTAACTCATGTTTCTCATCAAGCACCCCCCCCCCATTTGGATGACCCTTGATTGTTCAAGTGGCCTCGGGACAACGAATGACGCGGGATCAGGGGGACTCTCAGGACTGGGTCAGAGGAGGTCGCGAGGCACGTGACCGTTTCCCAGCAGCCAAAGGGGCCGGTTGGATCACCTGGGTCTGCGCGTTGACCTTGCTGCCCGCCTGAATCAGGAGCCGCACGCAGTCCAAGTGGCCTCCCTCAGCCGCCATGTGCAGCGCAGTGAAGCCTTCCTGAAACAGAGCAGCAAGTCACTGAGAGCCGAGATCCAGCCCGCAACCAGAACAACCTGCGTTTAGATTCTAACTCGACCCACCCCGGTGCGACCCGGGAGGAGCCACTTAGACCGTCGGGGCTTTCAGAAAGTCTCTGAGCTACAGAGATGGCGAAGATCGTTCTACTGCAAATGGGAATAACATGGAAAGAGGTTTTGAACAATGATACATGTGTAACCCGGTGAAACTGCTTGTCAGCTCCTGGATCGGGGAGGGAAAGAACATGAATCACGGAACCATGGGAAGATAAATGCAATAAAAATAGAAAGGAACAATTAAAAAAAAAGATGACCATCTTCCTATGACAGGAGCTTCTTATATTAATGAGACCACAGCTCTCAGTCCTTATTTCCAATTAAAATGCTCCTCACCTCTGATGATTTAATGCTGTCTTTACTCTGAAAAGACAAATCCCCTCACCGTCCCATGCACACGCTGTGGTCCATCCTGTCTCCATACCTTTGTCCCTTTGTCTGTGCCCTCCTCCCTCCTCTTAGCTTATCCAAGTCCTACTGTGCCTTCTTGGGCCAGCTCAATTCCCCCATCCCCAAGAAAGCATTCCCTGACCCCTCAGGCCAGAAGGATCATCTCAGGGTCCTCTGACACTGATTTTTCTACTAGAATACCCGACTAAAGACAGTTGGGTAGCTCAGTGGATTGAAAGTCAGGCCTAGAGATGGGAGGTCCTAGGTTCAAATCTGGCCTCAGACACTTCCCAGACCCCGGGCAAGTCACTTAACCCCCATTGCCTAGCCCTTACCTCTCTTCTGCCTTGGAACCAATACTTAATAATGATTCTAAGATGGAAGGTAAGGGTTTAAAAAAATATATTCCACACAGAATTTCAGTTGGGAATTTCCCGGATGAAAATAGAAGGGAAGCTACAAGTTTTCACAGGATTATCAGAAATCGTATTTTTACTGTCCCACAACTGACTCTGCGATTCTCGGAAAGCCAGCCTCACTCTATTTATTGGTCAGTGGTTATGAAAAGCTCTCACCAAGGAATGAGCAGAACCCAGAGAGCAAAGGAAAATGAAAAACAAAAAAGGGAATGCAGCCTGGGCCTCCATCAGAGAGGCAAAGACTTGAGCAATAAGGAAATGAAGATCCTGCTTATACTCCACCTTGCTCAGATCATAGCTGGACCAGTTCTGAAAGCTCCACTTTAAAAGGTCATTGATTGTGCTGGAGCACATCTAATCAAGAGCACCCAGAATCATGAATGGAATACAGGCCAGATCAGGATCAAACAAAGGAACTAAAAATGTCTAGCCTAGAAAAAAAGAAGGTTCAGGAGGGGCATGCTCCCTCTCTCTTACAACATTTAGAATCAGAGGGTTAAGACTGGAACGGGCATCAAATTCAACCTCTTCATTTTATAAATAAGGAAATTAAGGCACATAGTAGTTAAGTGATTGGCTTGGGGTCACGTAGCTAGTAAGTGTGAATAGGGGAGAGGGCAGGATTTGAATCCAGGTCTTCTGTTTTTAAAATAATCAGATAGATGATTCCAGAGGAGAAATAACGAAGCATGCCACCCAAGTCCTAACAAAGAGGTGTTGGGCTCAAGATGCAGAATGAAACGTACATTTTTGGATGCGGACAATGCTGGGAATTTGTTTTGTTTGACTATATTCATTACAAAAGGTCTTATTTTATTGTATTTTTCCAATTTGTTGGGAAATAAAATAAATGCTAATAAATAGGGGATTTTTTTAAACTATTAGGTAGAAAAAGGATTAGATTTATTCTGTTTGACCCATAAGGTAATAGAAAGAACAATGATGAATAATATAGAAGAGTCAAATTTAGTCTCAATGTTGGAAAAAATTTCCCAACAATTAGAACTATCAAAAAGGGAGCATGGACTACCTTAGGAGGCAAGAGGTTCCTCAAGCACTGACTGGATGGGCATTTGTTGGTTATTTTATGGAGAGGATTCTTATTTCCGGTATGAGTTAGACTAGGCAAGCTCTGAGGTCCTTTCCAAATCTGAGATTCTGGGATTCTGGGATTTCTTATTTCACCAGATACTGGCATATTGGGGGGGGGGGAGGTATAAGCAAGAGTCTTT
>NC_058131.1:573701404-573709007 GCF_016433145.1 Gracilinanus agilis
ATAAGCAAGAGTCTTTTTATCTCACACACACACACACACACACATTTTTTCCAGATTACATATAGGTACAATTTTTTTTATTATGTAGCTTATATTGTATTTCTATCAATTCTGTGGTATTGTTAAGTTAGGGTATTGTTATTTTTCTTTTTTGTCATTCCAAGTTTTACAAAACAAAGTAAAACACACCTTTCCATATACAAAGAAAAAGAAGATTGTTCAGAAGTGAAATAATAAATCTCTTGTCTATTTAGCTTACTTTTCTTCATATCTATATAATAAATCCCATCCACAAGTGTTTCAATCCCCATACAATTTTTAAATATTCATTTCCTGACATTTCATGACCCATGCGCTCTCTCTCTCTCTCTCTCCCTCTCTCTCTCTCTCTCTCTCTCTCTCTCTCTCTCTCTCTCCTCCCCTCCCTGAGATGTCAGCCAGACAATATGATGTAGATTGTCATGCAATATGTATTTTCATGTTTTTCATGTTGTGAAAGACACATCACTTATACTAGAAAAAAACTCATGAAGGAAATGAAGTGAAAAATGGTGTGCTTCAGTCTGCATTCATACTCTATCAGTTCCTTCTGTGGCAGTGGAAAGTCTTTTTTATCATGAATTCCTTGGAATTGTCTTGGATCCTTGCATTGCTGATAATATCTAAGTCATTCATAGTTGATCATTGTACGTTGTTGCTATTACTGTACATAGAATGTTCTCCTGGTTCTGTTCACTTCACTTTGCATCACATCATTTAAATCTTTCTGGGTTTTTTTTTTATCATCCCGTTTGTCATTTCTTATAGCACAATAATATTCCATTCCAATACCATCATTACCACAACTTGTTCAGCCATTCCCCAATTGAGGGGCCTCCCTTCGTTTTTTTTTTTGTTTGTTTGTTTGTTTGTTTTTTAAATTTTAAACCCTTATCTTCTATCTTGGAATCAATACAGTGTATTGGCTCCAAGGTAGAAGAGTGGTAAGGGTTAGGCAATGGGGGTTAAGTGACTTGCCCAGGGTCTGAGGCCAAATTTGAACCCAGGACCTCCCATCTCTGGGTCTGACTCTCAATCCACTGAGCCACCCAGATGCCCCTTCTCCCTTCGTTTTCTAATTCTTTGCCATCACAAAAAGAGCAGCAAAAAATATTTTTATACAAGTAGGTCCTTTTCCCCCTAGTCTCTGATCTCTTTGGGTTACAGACCTAGTAGTGGTACTGTCCAACAAGAGTCTAGGCAAAAAGATTCCTGTGAGTCAACCTGGGCACCACCTCATGGCATCCTGGGAAAAAACTACACACTCCTAGCCCAAGCCCAGCAGGGTATAAAAAGACCCTTCCCTCCTTCCCTCCTTCCCTCCTTCCCTCTAGTGTCATTCTAAAATCTCCCTCTGAAATCACTGTGAGGCCAGCCCTTCATCTTCGATTTTCACTTCTTGAGCCCAGCTTCCCTCGGGTTCCTGGAAGAGAATGTGCCAATGGATCTGATACCCTGTTTCCACAGCAGTGGCTGTCTGGGAGCTATGTGACTGGGGCTGAGGCTTGAGGAAGGGTCTTTCCTCCCCGTCCCATCCTCTGTCCCTTCCCAGCCTCAGCTCAGATCAACATTGGACATGAGGTGAGTGTGATGCAGGGAACACTATCAGAAAACATCTCCATCCCCTGATCATACGCAAACACACAAAGGAAATCAAATCAGGGTGACTCTTGGCAAGAAATCTCTTCCTGCTCCTCATAGTGATTAGTTAGGGTCCTGCCCTTTGGTCTTTTCTGCTGTGGACCAGTCCCAGCAGAGCCTGTTGTCTGAACTACCAGGAAACATTAAAGTCCCAAAGGACCAACCAATGACCTGGAGCTCCGAGCGCCAGACACACAGGCAGCGACCAAGTGCTGCTGATGGCTCTCGTCCTTCCTGTAATTCATCTTCACCATTCAGGCTGTGCAGGACCTCAGGGCAGCCTCAGAGCATCACAGGTCAGGGGATTTACACTGGGGAGGTGTCACTGGCAATAATAGCAACGACAACTACTATTAGTAGCTTTAAAAACTTCACCAAAACTCTTGGGACATCCTGTTTAGGGCTTTAAGGTTAACTGAGTTTGGGGGGGTTGAGGGTTGTCTATTTGTTGTTTATATACAGTATGATGCTTATTGCATGAGAGACTTAGAAAAAAATCCACTTACTCTTTCAAGGCCTCAGTTTCCTCATCTGTAAATTGAAAGCTTTAAACTAGCTGGTCTCTGAAATCAAAAACCTTTGGTTTCATTCAGACCTCACAAAAGCCCTCTAAGGTAAGGACTATAGATTTTTTTTTTCAGCCAAGTTAAGTGACTCCTCCAGAGTCACACAAATAATAAATGTCTGGACCTGAATTCTTCCTGATTCCAAGTCTAGCATTCTATGCACTGTGCTTGATTAGTTCAAGAAGCCACTGGAGAGCTCTCTCCACCAGGAAAGTGATGTAGTGGATAGAGAACCAGATCTGGAGTCAGGAGGACCTGAGTTTCTACATTTACTAGCTAATTGGGTGGCTCTGGGCAATTCTGAGGGTAACTCTGTCTCAATTTCCTCAATTATAAAATAAGGAGGCGGGGAGCTAGGCCTGGAGTCAGGAAGACTCATCTTCATTTGCCTCAGTTTCCTCATCTGTGAAATGAGCTGGAGAGGAAAATGGCAAACTAATCCAGTATCTTTGCCAAGGTTTCCCAAATGGGGTCACAAAGAGTCAGAAATGACTAGCTGGCAACAACAAATTGTTTGAACAGAGAAAACCTCAAATAGGGTCAAGAAGAAGCAGACATGATTGAAAGTCTGAACAATAATAACAAAAATAAGGAGAAAAATAGCCCCTACATCCTAGAGTTGTTTCAGTCAAATGGGATAAAATTTGTAAAGTGTTCAGCACAACTCCAGGCACATAGCAGGGACTTGGCAAACACTGATTCCTTCCTTTTCCCCCGACCCCCATCCCGATTGCTAGAGAAATTCAATTCAGAATAACCTTCCCCCCTCAACCACCATTGAAGCTGAGCTCAACATTTTTTACAAGGATTTTGTTTTCCTTTTTTTCCAACGGGAATTGGAGGATATTATTCTATATTATTATTGGAGGGAGAGATTGCTGATTCTTATTCATCGAAAGGCATTAATTTAACTAAAAAATTTTTAAAGCTCAATTTAAACTCTTCTCTCTCTTTCCTGATTTCCCTGACCAGGTCCCCTTACAAATGGCCCTGAGATTTCAAATGAAAGCCACCGATTTGGGTGCCAGCTATACCAACAGACACTTCATACAAACTCCCTGGATTCAATGATCATTTCTTTTTTTATTGTAAGAGCACACTCATACAAAGCCAAAACCTCTAAATAAAACTGTGAATGCACTGATGTGAAAGAGTCTGCTTTGACCCACATTCATCCCACTCCAACAGTTCTTTCCCTGGAAGCGGATGACATTCCCTGTCATAAGTCCCTCAGGATTGTCCCAGGTCATTGCATTGCTGAGAGTAGCTGAGTTTTCACAGCTGACCATCGTACAGTATTGCTGTTACTGTGAACAATGTTCTCCCGGTTCTCCTTATTTCGCTCCTCATCAGTTCCAACAGATCTTTCCAGCTTTTTCTGAAATCATCTTGATTATCATTTTTATAGCATAATAGTATTCCATCACTAACATACCACATAATTCAATGATCATTTATTTCCATGCACTTAATTCTCAGACTTCTGTGTTCAGCGCTAACCTCTCTTCTGATCTTGAGTCCTCAACTGTCTATTGGATATCTTCCACTTTTAGTGTCGTGTTTGTTCAGTTGTTTTTCAGTCATGACTTTAATTTGTGGTTTTCTTGGCAAAGATACTAGGATAGTTTGCCATTTCCCTCTTCAGTTCATCTTACAGATGAAGGCCAACAGAGTTAAGTGATCTGTCCAGGGTCACATAGCTGTAAGTATTTTGAGACTAGATTTGAACTCACAAAGATGAGTCTCCCTGATTCCAAGCCCACTACACCCACCTAGGTGCCTGTAAGCATCTTCAGCTCAACACAGTGTCCCATAGATATCATTAACTCAACAGTTCTAAAATTGAACTCATTATTTTTTTACCTCAAACCCTCCCTTCTTCCTAATTGCCCCTTTTCTGTCAAAAGTACCACCATCTTCCCAGTGATCCAGACTTATAACCTAGGTGTCTTCTTCAACTTATTACTGTCACTCTCTTCCTATATCACATCTGTTGCCAAGTCCTGTAGATTCTACATTCATAATATTTCTTAAATATGACCCCTTCTCTCCTCTGACACTGTGACCACCATAGTGCAAGCCCTCATCACTTTACTCCTGGTCCGTAGCAATAACCCTTAGGTTGGTGTCCCTGTCTCAAGTCTTTCCCCACTCCCGTCATTCTCCATTCATCCATCAAACTGATCATCCTTACATAAAGGTCTGACCACATCCCCTTCCCTTTCCCAAATTCAACCAACTCCAGTGTTTCCTTGTTACCTACCAGATTAAATACAAAGTCCTCTGTTTGGTTTTTAAGACCCTTTACAACATGACCCCTCCTGCCTTTCCAGGCTCCTTATGCCTTATTCCTCATCCCATCCAAAGATAATTCTGAAATCCAACAGTGCTAGCCTCTTCCTTGAATAGGGAGCTCCATTGTCCAACTTCGTGTTTCTTTTTCTTTTAAAATTATTTTTAATTTTTTCCAGATTATAAATGACACAATTTTTAATATTTGTTTTCTGACATTTTGTGATCCATGTTCTCTCCCTCCCTCCTTCCCTTCCACTCTTCCCCCTTCCCTATGAAGGCCGGTAATGTGATACAGGTTGTACATATATTATCATATACTCCATATTTCCACGTTCATCATGATGTGAAACGAGACCCATATCTCTACATGAGAGAAAAATCCATGGAGGAAATAAAGTGAAGAAGGGAATGCTTCCATCTGCATTTGGACTCCATCTGGTCCTATGGTGGTGGGTAGCCTTTTTCATCATGAGTCCATCGGTCAACTCCAAATATTTCAGAAAGATTTTTTAACCCTTACTTTCCTTCCTAGTAACAACTCTAAGAGAGAAGGGCAAAGGCCAGGCAAACAGGGGTAAGTGACTTGCCCAGGGCCACACAGCTAGGAAGTATCTAAGGTCAGGTTTGAACCCAGGATCTCCTGACTCCAGGCCTGGCACTCACTCTACCCACTGTGCCATTCAGCTGCCCCCAATTCCAAGTGTTTTCACCAGCCATCCCCATGCCATGAATATTTTCCCTCTTTATCTCTGCCCCAAGGCTCTCCCAGTCCTCCTTAACCTTAGTGTCTTCCCTCCATTATTTCTCATTTATCCTGTGTATAACTGGTTTGGAAATAGATGTATGCATAATCGTCTCCCTCATTGGACTATGAGCTCCTTGAGGGCAGGGGCTGTGTTGCCTCAGTGGTTAGTGCATTGCCTAGCACAGAAAAGGGGTTTCAAAATGCTTGCTTACCAGCTAAGCATCTGTTTTCTTATCTTGCAAAATGAAGGTAATAACAACAGCCACGCTGCTACAGGCTTCCAAAGGTTGGAGTGAGGTTCAAAGGAGAAATGATGCATGTGCTTTGTGTCCATGAATCTACTATTATCTATCACAAAGGCTGAGGCTTTATTTCACCCCAATTTGGATTATTGCCTCATTGTTTGATGTCCGGAAATATACGACTAGACCCAGGAGGGCAAAGAACAGGATTTCTGTGGGAGCGTTCAGTCAAGCAATGGCTACACAGCAGCTACTCAGACCCTTGTTGACCTGATTCATGGGCTTCGTGGAGATCTTGGTAAAGGGGTGCTACCGCCAAGTGGTTAAATTTTAAATGTAAATACTCATTTGTGCCTTGAAAATCAGCAGATGCTATAAATAAGGGCACAATTTACCCCGATTTACATTCATTAAAAACAATTAAGATGAACAATTCCATTTTCATTTTGGTCTAGAGTCTAGACCTATAATTTTATCAGTACAGACAACTCTGTGTGTGTGTGTGTGTGTGTGTGTGTGTGTGTCCGTGATAGATACATATACACATATCCAAATACATAGGAAAGAGGACTGAACTTGGAGTCTGGGGATTTGAGTTCAAATTCTACAACCTGTATGACCTTAGGCAAGTCTTGGTCTCTCATTCTCTCTTTTTCAAACTCTTTCCTTCTTTCTTAGAATCAATACTGTGTATTGGTTCCAAGGCAGAAGAGAGCTGTAAGGGCTAGGTGATGGGAGTTAAGGGACTTGCTAGGAAGTGTCTGACATCAGATTTGAACCCAGGATCTCCAGTCTCCAGGTCTGACTCTCAATCCATTGAGCCACCAGCTGCCCTGATTTAGGCAAGTCTCTTAACCTCTATAAGCCTCCATTTCCTCATCTGCAAAATGAGGGATTTCCCTCTAAATTCATAGATTTAGATTTGATTCCACAATGGGCTACCCATTTAGTTGTTGCATGTCTTAACCAATTATTAATTCATATCTAGCTTAATTCTCTCATTTCTCTGAGGAAACAGAGTGAAGCGATGTGTCCAAAGTCACATAGTTAGAACCAGGATTGGAATACCAGACTTCCCACCTCTCTGTGAGGAGTCTCAGAAAAATAATAAAAGATGAGAAATTAAATCCTTGCCCTCAGAGAGACTGCTAGGTTGCTCAGTGGATAGAGAACTAGGCCTAGAGATGGGAGGACCTGAGTTCAAATTTGTCCTCAGATACTTCTTAGCTGGGTGACCCTGGGCAAGTCACTTAACCCCCATTGTCTAGCCCTTGCTGTTCTTCTGCCTTGAAACCAATGCACAAAATTGATTCTAAGATGGAAGGTAAGGGTTTTAAAAAAAAAAAGGAAAGCTATCAGAAAGAGGTCAATTTATTCCATTGTTTAGCACAGTTCTGTCACACTTTAAGTACTTCTTGAATGATTCATTCCTTTAGGATTCCCCAAAGAATTGGCAGGTTGACCATAGAATGGATTTCCAGGCTGCAATACTGAGTTTCTCCACAGGGAGGAGCCAATGCAGCTGGCAGAAGAGACATAAATAGCCGCCTTAACACTCACCAGATTTCTCATATTTGTCAAGAAAGAGGAACTTTTCAAAAGTCAGAGTTGCAATTAAACACAAGCAACAGCTCAGAGAGGGTAATGGGAATTCACTGAAGACAAACTCTCTCTACAAAGACTCTGAAGATAGAACCACCCCCTCTACAAGGGCTCTGAAGGGAGACCCCTCTCTACAAGAACTCTGAAGAGAGACCCCCCTCTACAAGGGCTCTGAAGATTGAGCCCCCCACAAGGAATCTGAAGATAGACCCCCCTCTACAAGGGCTCTGAAGGGAGACCCCCCTCTACAAGAACTCTGAAGAGAGACCACCCCTCTACAAGGGCTCTGAAGATTGAGCCCCCACAAGGACTCTGAAGATAGACCCCCCCTCTATAAGGGCTCTGAAGGGAGACCCCCCCTTCAAGGGCTCTGAAGAGAGACCCCCCTCTACAAGAACTCTGAAGAGAGACCACCCCTCTACAAGGGCTCTGAAGATTGAGCCCCCACAAGGACTCTGAAGATAGACCCCCCC
>NC_058131.1:573717800-573730600 GCF_016433145.1 Gracilinanus agilis
TGACCCTTGATTGTTCAAGTGGCCTCGGGACAGCGAATGACGCGGGATCAGGGGGACTCTCAGGACTGGGTCAGAGGAGGTCGCGAGGCACGTGACCGTTTCCCAGCAGCCAAAGGGGCCGGTTGGATCACCTGGGTCTGCGCGTTGACCTTGCTGCCCGCCTGAATCAGGAGCCGCACGCAGTCCAAGTGGCCTCCCTCAGCCGCCATGTGCAGCGCAGTGAAGCCTTCCTGAAACAGAGCAGCAAGTCACTGAGAGCCGAGATCCAGCCCGCAACCAGAACAACCTGCGTTTAGATTCTAACTCGACCCACCCCGGTGCGACCCGGGACGAGCCACTTAGACCGTCGGGGCTTTCAGAAAGTCTCTGAGCTACAGAGATGGCGAAGATCGTTCTACTGCAAATGGGAATAACATGGAAAGAGGTTTTGAACAATGATACATGTGTAACCCGGTGAAACTGCTTGTCAGCTCCTGGATCGGGGAGGGAAAGAACATGAATCACGGAACCATGGGAAGATAAATGCAATAAAAATAGAAAGGAACAATTTAAAAAAAAGATGACCATCTTCCTATGACAGGAGCTTCTTATATTAATGAGACCACAGCTCTCAGTCCTTATTTCCAATTAAAATGCTCCTCACCTCTGATGATTTAACGCTGTCTTTACTCTGAAAAGACAAATCCCCTCACCGTCCCATGCACACGCTGTGGTCCATCCTGCCTCCATACCTTTGTCCCTTTGTCTGTGCCCTCCTCCCTCCTCTTAGCTTATCCAAGTCCTACTGTGCCTTCTTGGGCCAGCTCAATTCCCCTATCCCCAAGAAAGCATTCCCTGACCCCTCAGGCCAGAAGGATCATCTCAGGGTCCTCTGACACTGATTTTTCTACTAGAATTCCTCGCCTAGGGACAGTTGGGTAGCTCAGTGGATTGAAAGTCAGGCCTAGAGATGGGAGGTCCTAGGTTCAAATCTGGCCTCAAACACTTCCCAGACCCCGGGCAAGTCACTTAACCCCCATTGCCTAGCCCTTACCTCTCTTTTGCCTTGGAACCAATACCTAGTATTGATTCCAAGATGGAAGGTTAGGGTTTTAAAAAATATATCCAAATAATTTTTAATTAATTACTTAATAAATTAATTCTTAATTTATTAAATTTTATATATATATGTATATATTCTAGTATATATATATTTATACACTCTAGTATATATATATATATATTCTAGTAAAGAATAGAGAAACCTAAACAGCCAATCAGGTACAAAGACCAGGGATAAGGTGGGAGCAGGATGCTTTGGATACCTAATGAAAGCTGAGACAGTAAGCCTGGCCCCTCTCTTGGGAAAATGAGGCTTCAGACTGACCCCAGGGCAAGGGGGAGCAGAGATCATAGCAAGTGTCCTGACTTACTGCATTTTTCTCTTCTAGGTCCAGTCCAATCTCTATAATCCTCTGGAGCACAGCAGAATGGCCATTCTTTCCTGCCAAATGGAGGGCCGTGTTCCCTGCCTGCAAAGACACTAGTTTAGATACAGATGGCAAATGGGCAAGTGAGAAGTTCTATATGCTAACCAAGGAATTCAAGACCTTAAATCAAGGGAACTTCCTTTAAAAAGCACCTAGTCCTGTACCTATTTTATAGAGAGGTAACACTGAGCAGTGGAAAGGGCCTTGGACTCAGGATCTGGGGACTTGAGTTCAATTCTTGATCCCAATGTTATCTGCATGACCTTTTATCTCCTGAAGCCCAAGGCTCTCAGTAAAACAAGGATATTATTTGTATTTGTATCTTCTCAGGTGGTAAGGAAAGGGCTTTGTAAACCTTGAAGCACGATATAAATTTGAGCTGTTATTTTTATAGATAAAATTTGATTGGAATACTTTGTTTGGATAGTACCTACATTTCCCAAGATTTCTCCTTCATCCCTCTTGCTTCCTAGGGAGTTATCTCCACATAACAGAGAAGAAAATTTTTAAAACTTCCACAAACCCACTAAAATAATGTTTCAACAAAAACCAAAGTATCAAGAAGCAGCTGGGTGGCACAGTGGATAGGGTGCCAGGTCTGGAATCAGGAGGACCTAGGTTTAAATCTGATCCCAGATACTTCCTAGTGGTGTGACCCTGAGCAAGTCACCTAAGGCTGTTTGTCTACCTTTTGCCCTTCTGGTTTAGAGCTGTTACTAAGACAGAAAGTAAGAGTTTAAAAACAAAAACAAAACCCCAAGGTATCTAGAAAAGTCTGATGTACCCTCATTATCTCCCACCTCAGCAAGAAGGGGGCAGGGAGGCACCCTCTCCTGTCTCTTCTTTGAGGCCAACTTTGGTCATCCTAATTTGTCACATTCAATTTCAGTCATTTTTGTTTTTCTGATCATTCTGTGGTTTGCCTTGTGTGTATTGCTTTCCTGGGTCTGCTTGTTTTACTTTGCATCCATTCATAGAAGTCTTCCCCTCCTCTGTGTTTATGTGCCACGTATAAAATATGGGAATGTGTGTATATAATACACTTGTGCATACTGTGTGTATTATTTACATGCAAATATACATCATGTGTCCAATTTACATTGTGTGCAAACTTGTGTGTTTCTATAGAAACATGTGCATGTGTGTAGCAACACAGATGTACATATATGATCCAAAGGGTGCATCTGTGTATGAAACATGCAGTATGGTGCATAAAGTGCCAGGGCTGAAGTCAAACTTCTCTTCCTGGGTTCAAAACTGACCACAGACACTTCCTCGATGTGTGACCCTGGGCAAGTCACTTAATTCTGATTGCCTCAGTTTCCTCATCTGTAAGAGAGGTTGGAGAAGGAAATGGCAAACCACTCCAGTATCTGTGCAGAAAACTCCAAATGAGGTGATGAATAGTTAGGCACAAAATAAGTGATGAAGACCAACAGTATAAACAACGAAGAGTGTGTATTCCGTACATTTATATATGTGTACACACATACACGGATGCACACGCTTTGGTGGGTGTCTGTGATTTCATTACAATGAGGGGATTCCTGGTGAGGTAACTCAGTCTAGCAGCCTTTCCAAAATGTGTGGTCTTGGAAAATTACCCATGGCTCCAAGAGGTTAAGTGACTAGCCCAGGGTCAATTCACCAGCCTGGGCCAGAGGCAAGATTTGAACTCCAGTTTTGTGGAGACCAGCTATCTATGATGCCATGTTGCCACTCATCTTTCATAAAACTCAGTAAAGGTTTTTTGAAAAAACTGAATGAAGTTGTCCATCTATTTTTTCCCCCTTAGAGTAACCAACTTCATAGGACTTTGCTAGGTTCTAGGAGAGATGCACAGTTTAGATAAGAAAAGACCCCTGCCCCTCGGGAGCTTACAGACTAACAGGGTAATAGCACATCAACATAGAAAACTGTGACACAAAACTGTGACAGGGCGGCTAGCTGGTTCAGTGGATAGAGAGCCAGGCCTATAGACCAGAGGTCTTGGGTTCGGTATAATTAGAAATCTTGTACCCTTGGACTTCATCTCCCAGCATCCCTTTCCCTTCGTCCTCACATTTGCATCCTTACGTAATGTTTATAAATTTGCTGTAAGCCCGCCCTCTCTCTTGTAATGGATAATAATATGATGGATATTAAGATGCCGGTAGTAAAAGTGAGTCACCAGGGGCCTGGGAGCCAGTAACTAGATCAGCAGAAGATTGGGGGCTATCAGTGTCGAGCAGCCTCAGCTGAGGTGCCCAGTCAATCTCCACTGCAGCTGTAGGCTCCTTTAAGATGTTGAATGAGTGGCCCCTTCCTGCTGGAGTAACTGCCTTCCTATTGGGTGAGAGCAGAACCCAGCTGGAAGTGGGGCTCAACTTCCTGGTTACAATGAAGGCTTTGCTTTCACTCCTCAGCAAACTCAACTAATTGATATTCTCTCCTCTCCTCAGTCCCTTTAGCCTTAGGTGATGATATAAGAATTACAGGAACTCACTGATTCAGGCTGAGGGATTTATTTAAAACTGGGAAGGGAAAACTAGGGTCTTGAGAAGCTATTGCTAGGGGCGACTGGCAAGTGTTGGCAATGGACCTAGAAGGTAAGGTCAGGCTGAGGAAACCAGCCCTCAGCCAGAGATAATCTGACACTACCCTAATGTTGTTTGATCTACCAGCTAAACAAATGTAGTTGTCAAGTTGGTTTAGGGGTGTCCCTATCCTAGGCTACTCTAAGCTAAAAATCCTGCCCACGTTCTACAACACACCTCCCTTCAATCCCTCCCAGGGTCCCCAAGGGGAAGTCAGGGGTAGCTGGGTGTCTGGGTGAGGTCAAGGAAATCAGAATCCCAAGTTTGGGTTTGCAGGCTTTTATAGTCACAGCCCAACTGTCAGGACCTAGGATGGCATGCGGGTGGCACCTGGCAGGCCAGAGTTCCATTCTGCTAATTGACAGGATTGCCCAGGGTAATATTGCAAATGCAAGAAATCTTGCATTACACTCTCTTCTCTCACAATCGCTGCTGAGTTAGCTCCCTATTTACTCTAGCTTTTTATTTTGGTTATTATTAATAAATCTTATTAAATATAATACTTTGAGTATTGGATATTAATTTTTAATCTTACATTTAATTTCAAATCTGACCTCAGATACATCATAGCTGCTTATGACTCTGAGAAAGCCATTTAAACCCAATTGCCTAACCCTTAATACTCTTCTGCCCTGGAACCAATACCTAGTAGTAATTCTAAGATGGAAAATAAGGGGTTTAAAAACAATAACAACAACAACAACAAACAATATACCATAAAAACATCAGCAGTGGGAGGAAAATGGATCAGAAACTTCTTATTGAAACCCTAAAATCTTAAACTTGAAAGGAAATGTAGATGCCAATTAGTCCAACCATCCATCCGGGACAGGAATACCTTCTACAACAGAGGCTCTTAACCTGGGGTCTGTGAACTTGTTTTTAATTATTTATTTTCATTTTAATAACAGATTTCCACATAAATTTTCCAAAGTTATATGATCCATATTGTCTCCCTCCTTTCTTTCCTTCCCACTCCCAGAGCTGACAAGCAATTCAATATGGGTTATATATGTATTATGTAAAACACATTTGTGAACTTGTTTTAGAAAATATTTTGATAGTACAAAAATATTTATAGCAGCCCTTTTTATGGTGGCAAAGAATTGGAAACTAAAGAGATGGTCCTCAATTGGGGAATGGCTGAACAAATTGTGGTATAGGATAGTGATGGAATACTATTGTGCTATACGAAATGATGAGCAGGGTAATTTCTGAAAGAGCTGGAAAGACCTATACGAACTGATGCAGAGTGAAATAAGCAGAACCAGGAAAACATTGTATGCAGTAACAGCAATAGCCTGGAATGATCAAATGTGATAGACTTCACTACTAACAGCAACATAATGATCCAGGACAATTCTGAGGACTCATGAAAAAGAATGCTCTCCACCTCCAAAAAAAGAACTGTTGGAGTAGAAATGCAGACAGAAGCATATGATTTATCACTTGTTTATTTGGGTATATTTGGGGAGTTTTGGTTTTCTAAGGTTATTCACTTACAAAAATTAATAATATGGAAATGCATTTTGCGTGATAATACATGTATAACCCAAACTTGTCAACTTTGGGAAGGGGAAGAGATGGAGACAGTGTGAATTATATAACTTTAGGAAACTTATGTGGAAATGTATTAACATAAAATAAAGGGAAAAAATTTGATAACTGTATTTCAGTGAAATTGGCTGATTTGTAATCCTATATATTTAATGCTTTGAAAACATTATTGGGGGGGGGCAGCTGGGTAGCTCAGTGGATTGAGAGCCAGACCTAGAGATGGGAGGTCCTAAGTTCAAATCTGACCTCAGACACTTCCCACCTGTGTGACCCTGGGCAAGTCACTTAAACCCCATTGCCTACCCTTACCACTCTTCTGCCTTGGAGCCAATACACAGTATTGATTCCAAGACAGAAGGTAAGGGTTTTTAAAAAACAAAAACAAAAACAAAACATTATTCTGGGGGCAAATGGGTAGCTCAGTGGATTGAGAGCCAGACCTAGAGATTGGAAGTCCTCGGTTCAAATCTGGTCTCAGACACTTCCCAGCTGGGTGACTCTGGGCAAGTCAGGTTAACCCTCATTGCCTTGCCCTTACTGCTCTTCTGCCAATACAACACACAGTATTGGTTCCAAGAGGGAAAGTAAGGGTTTTAAAAAAAAAGTGAAGATCCCCTGGACTAGAACACCTCAAAGAGAGGGTCATATAACGGTTCACTCCATTGCAACAGACCGGACAAGGGAGCATTACGCTCTGACCCATCTCTCTCTTGTTGCTCTCCCAAAGCGTTCCTCCGTTCTCCTGGTCATCTTCCCTGAAAGAGAAGAATTCTAACGGAATCTTCGGATACTTGTTATCCTCCCCACCCGCCCCACCCGCCGGCCTGTAAGCCGCACGAAGGCAGGGACTGACCGACGGACGGGCAGCTATTATCGCTGTATTCCCACTGCTCGCACAACGAGCATCTACTAGCCGCTGGTCCGTGGATCTGTCGGGCAGCGCCTCTCACCAGTAGGGGTCGCTGGAGAGACAGGACACTGGCTGGCCCAGCCTGGCTCCCAGCTCGTAAATAAACCTGGGTTCCTGAGAGGCTCTGCTCCCTGGGAAAGGTGCGGCCCGGACGGTCTCAGCTGCGCTTCTGCCACCGGCTTTTCTAAATTAAGCTCGGGTCCGGCAGAAGAATGCCGTCCCTCCCCCTGAGACGGAAGGGGCCCGAGCCACAGCGTTTAGAGGAGTTGATGTAAATAATCCCGGCTGAGGACGTGCGTGAGAATAACGGAGGGACTAAAAATACTTGGAAACGTGGCAGCCGGCTTTATGTACGTGGCGGCTCCGGGACCTACCTTTCTGGTGATCTCAGAAGCCGACACATACACAGCAGGGGACGGCTAGTCCAAGGAAAGAGCCAGGACTGTGGGAAGCCTTTCCAAGCCAGGGTCTCTTCATGTTCAAAGAGACACAAAGGAAACAGAGCAAGCCTGGGGGATGTCCCACAGCCCGCTTCCACGGGGAGAGAAGCTGAGAGGCGACCTTTATTCTCCCTCGTGCTTCTGGTTTATAAATATCAGTGGCCCGGCTTTGAAGGTGGAGGCTGTTTAGATTCCCTTACAGAAGTCCACGTTACCTCATCATCAGAGTGAGGCACTTTTAAGCCCCAAATACTCAGTTACCTTTGGTCTGATAGACTATAAATAGCAGCTAGCATTTAGAGGTTTGCAAAAAAAAGCCTCACAAACAGGATCTCATTCGAGCTCACAACAACTCTGGGAAGCAGGTACTATTATTGTCATTCCCATTTTACAGTTGAGGAACTGAGACAGACAGGTTGGCCAAGGTCACAAAGCTAGTAAGTTATCTGAGGCTGGATTTGAACTCAGGTCCCCCTAGATTACAGGTGGTCCAATGGATAGAGCACTGGACCTGGAGTCAAGAACACCCAGTTCAAATCAGACACTAGCTGTTTGACTCTGATTAAATCACTTAACCTCTGGCTTAATCCACTGAAAGAGGAAATGGCAAACCACTCCAGTGTCTTTGCCAAGAAAACTCTATGGAGGGTATGATTCTTGGGTATATGAGGAGTCAGACCCAACGGCACAACACCACCCCCCCCCCCTCCGCACTCCAGGTTCAGTGTTCTATCCACCTCACTATCTAGCTGGCAGGAAGAGATTCATTTTTGTCTTTGTATACCTAGCACAATGTCTGACCTTCATAGATGCTCACTGCCTGGGGAGAGTTCCAAGGCATGAGAGTGGTAAAGGCTAGGCAATGAGGATTAAGTGACACAGCTAGGAAATATGGGTCTGGATTTGAACCCAGGACCTCCTGACTCCAGGCCTGGCTCTCTACATACTGAGTTACCTAGCTACCCTGCCATTTCCTTCTCTAGCTGGTACATAGTAAGCCCTCAATAAAATCTTATTGATAGATTGATTCTAGAGCCTCCATTCTCAAACTTTTCCATCCCAGAATCTGTTTGCAATCTTAAGAATCACTGAGGTGTGTGTCTAGGTGGCTCAGTGGATTGAGAGCTAGGCCTGGAGTTGGGAGGGCCTGGATTTAAATCTGACCTCAGATATCCTAGCTGTGTGACCCTGGGCAAGTCACTAATCCTATCACCTAGTCCTTACCACTTTCCTGCCTTGGAACCAATACATGGTATTGATCCTAAGATGGAAAATAAGGGATTTTATAAAAAATAAAAATATAAAGAATAACTGAGAGCCTCTCAAGAAGGTTTTGCTCATGTAGCTATTATATGTTATATGTCTATCAATATTTAATGTAGTAGAAAATAAAATATTTTATGATAAAAATAGTTTTGACCCTGAGGTTCCTCTAAAAGAGTCATGGGGATCCCCGGGAGGTCACCCTTTGAGAACTGCTGATCTAGAGACCAGAAATTCTCCCGCTTCCCCTCCCCTGCCTTAGGTTCAGCTACTGACTGGTACCTTGTCCTTGATGCCGTGGTCACAGCCAGAGCCAATCAAGAAGTCCAGAGCGTCAAGCTGCCCATGCTCAGCTGCCAAATGGAAAGCTGTCCGATCCAGCTTTGATTTCAGGAAGAAAAATATTGTTCTTTTCAGTGCAATCCCACAAAGCAGTCAGTACCTTCCTCCCTAGCCTCCATCACCCTGCCAACCTCCCTCTCATTTCCTCAGAGGCAAACCCTGCAAAAGGGTCCCAGCAGCAGTCAAGGTCTTGAGTCTTCCCTGGAGTTCTAAGAAACAGAGTTCATCCAGTGTTCTGAGGATACTAAGGGTCTAGCATTAACACCTACTTAGTCCAAAGGTGCCTCATTCATCCAGCATTCAGATGTGGCACACCACTGAGTTTTTCATTTAATCAAAACTTAATCCTTTAAGTATCAATGGTTCATTTCTTTAAGAATTTATGATTTTAATCAATATTGGCACCCCATCCCATCCCCTACTGACCCAGATATTGTGATGCCTTATCATGCTGTTTGTCAAAGTAGAGCAGAATTTCTGAGTTGCTTTGGGCAAAAATATCCTGTACCCTTCTCAGAAGAAACTTCCTCAGACTTGACTAGACCCATCCTCAGACATATATGGCTTGTACTTTTGCCAACCCATATTCAAACCCTAGCCAGGTGGCAGGACCTGCTGGAGCTTGCCATTTGCCCAGATAACCTTCAAGAATCCAGGAGTATCTCTGCGAGGAAGGCTGTAATGCAAGATTTGGTTTTTTCTTTTGGTAATGGAAGATTCATTCGGAAAGTGATTCAGAGATGGAATTCTCCCTAAAATGTGATAAATATCTATGTGTGTGTTGTTATGATAATCCTGATGGTATGAGAATCTGAAGCTGGGTAAAGTGGGGGTGAATCCTAAGTGAGACACTCAAATTGTAATAGTGAATCTCAAAGGACCCCCACAGCAGTAGAGGTTATTAGAATATGGTGAATCTGCTGGACCCAAACTCCAGATATAACAGTGTTCCAGAGTAGCCAGCCAGACAATGAATCTGCTGTTAGAATTATTCAGATATCTTGCCTAACTGACACTCTGGCCTCAATGGATAATGCTTGGTTGACTGCGAATTAACTCTGCTTTTGAATGATATAATTCACCTCTTCCCTTCAAATATCCCAAGGATGTGATCTACTATAGCCCTCGGATTATAGATGAAGCCAAATCTAAAGTAAGTATAAAGATTTATTGCTAACAGGCTTAGGGAAGGGAAGCAGGGAAATGGCTGAGAAGAAGGGAAACAGGAAGTTCTTAATTAACTAAGGCTAATGATGTTAATGATGATCTTAGGGTGGATGTTCACAAATCAGGTATGACAGATGCCAGCCTGGTTGGGCCAGAGTGACCCAATGTAAATCAAGGTTGCTCTGCTAATAAGGTATTGGTATTTCTTCTTGATGGTTAATTCAGGATCAGGGACTGATGAAGTTGATAGATATAGGTTGCTGGTTGAATAAACTCACCTAAGGCCTACGCTTTCCAAAATCCACCCTTATCAATCCAATCTTAAATCTGAGAACTCTTCTCAGTTCAAATCCTCCCTTTTATACCTGAGCCTCAACTGCCTTGGCACCTGCCAGCTCCTGCCAGGCTCAGTTCATTCTATATTCCAAGCAGGTAACTGTCCATCATCTTGATTTCCACATGGCTGTACAATTTATCATTACAGTGTGTGTGTGTGTGTGTGTGTGTGTGTGTGTGTGTGTGTGTGTATGTGTGTGTATGCTATTTGAGCTCCTCAGGAAAGATCAGAATCCCTAGAAGGATACTGTATGCTACCTAACACAGTGTGACCCTCAGCGGTCTAACTGCACAGGTGTATGGGACCCTCTTCAGCCTGTTTGAGCATCCAAACCCTTCTGTCAGCTCTGTTTTCCTGTCTCGTACTTAAATGCCAGGTAGTGAGGACTCATTATACTTCTCGTTAGAGGACTCTAGCTTTAGAAGTGAAAGGAACTTGAGCATCACGAATTCCAGCCCCTTTGTTTTTTACAGTTAGGGAAACTGAGGGTCAGACAAATTAAGTGACGTGCTCAAGGCTTGTTGTTTGTTGTTGTTTGGCTATTTTCAGTCACATCCAACTCTTCCTGACCCATTTTGGGGTTTTCTTAGCAACACATTAGGGTAGTTTGCCATTTCCTTCTGTGGTTCCAGATATGGAAACGGAGGCAAACAGGGTGAAGTGACTTGCCCAGGGGCACTCAGCTAGGAAATGTTTGAGGCTGGATTTGAACTCAAGAAGAGTCTATCCACTGTGCCACGTACAAAAGCGATAAATGCTAGAGCCCAGATTTGACGGGTGGAGGCAGTATACTCTCAGGGAGAAAAAAGCCAAAGGGCTTTTCTTATGAATAAAATGCATGAACTTTAGAGCTCCCACTCCACGGCCTCTTTTCACTTCATGGGAAGCCTTCTGTTTACTTCTCAGCTATGTTCCAGATAGTTAGGGGGCACTTTACAATCTGTTATTGGGGTCATATTCCTCAACTCTGCTAATAAACAAGGCCAACTGGACTGCTTTGGAAATAAAAGGCTTAAGCAATTCATAGTCACTCAGGCCAGGGAACTGGAAATTTTAATCTCTATGGTTTAGCATGACATGAGAAATTTCCAAAAAGCAAATGAAAGGGAGAGCCAGAAGGTGCAAGGGAAGCCAGGAGGTCCAAGGCAGCCCTTAGCCTCCCTTCCTAGAATTTGAGAATCAGCTTGTCCTCACTTTCTCAAGTGCCCACACATACCCCGCATATCCCAGTGTAATGAGGAGCTGGAGGAAGAATGGGCAGATACTGTTTCAACCACACCAAAGGACCCCGTAGTGGCTAGCAGCGGTTTGCTCTGGAAGAGTTCATTTCATTGATTAAACATGTGTTGACTAATTCCTGGGCCTTTAGGCATGGATTCCCAACCAGAAGACAGATGCTGGCAGTATCAGGAGATTTTTGAAGCTGCTGGATCTCCAAGCTGATTGCCAGGCCCTGTTTATTACAAGACCTCCTTTCCATGGTTCTCCATTGGAAAGGAAGGAACAGCTGGTAGCTACCATCCCTCCCCAGTCCTCACACCAAAGGGGAAATCTGCCATCTGTACTTTCTTCTCCTCCCCAGGAATCTCACATGTAAAGGGCTCTGCAAACCTATCTAAATAACTGTTATCCTCCCCATCATTTCTTCATGGATTTGGGGAAAACCTTACTTACAAGAGAGGACAATTACACCAGCCTTTTAACTAGTCTCTCTATTTTCAGTCTTTTCCAAATCTAAGGATTACTTCCTGAGTTAATCTTTCCAGGGCACCAATTTGATCTTGAGCCTTGGAATTGTAGCATGATAGAACCAGAAAGGCCCTTAGAGATCAGGTAATCTAGCCCTTTCATTTTGCAGATGAGAGAGTTGGTGGTTCCCCTATTGTCCAAAAGAATAAAACTAAAAATCCCCAGCCTGGTATTCAAGATTCTCCATGATCCCATCCAGCCACAGGCCTGGACTTCTTCATGATCTCCAGAAACTAATCATGGGGCAAGATCTCATCAACCCTGAAACTCCCTCCTCATCAGCACCACATGCCCCTGGGGCCCTTTCCTTCCTTTGTTTGGACAAGGGAGAGGCTGGACTTTTGAGAGCTCCTCTTACATCTCCCATTTATGGAGGGCATCCAGCTCATTTCTCATAATTTCTCCTCTGGACTATGGCAGGCCTCTTACTCAGGACTTCTCTTCCCTCTCCCCTTTTTCAGTTTTTTATATGTTGTCTTCTCCAATTTGACTGTGAAGTCCTTGAAAGCAGGGACTATCTTTCACTATTCTTTGTATCTTTAGAGCTTAGCAGAGGGCCAGGTACATAGTAGGCACTTAATAAATGTTTCAAAAAGAAGTGGAGTTTACAGATTGCATAGGCAAATGAGCTTGACTTTAATTGCTGACAAAAGTTTTAGAAAGTGTGATTCAAGAGATGGCTAGTGAACATCCAGAAAAGTATTCTTTTCTCTGGGTGACTCAGTGGATTATTAGCCAGGTATAGAGATGGGAGGTCCTGGGTTCAAATGTGATCTCAGACACTTCCTAGGTATGTGATTCTGGGCAAGTCACTTAACCCCCATTGCCTAGCCCTTACCACTCTTCTGCCTTGGAGCCAATACATAGTATTGATTCTTAGGGAGAAGGTAAGGGGGAAGAAAAAGAAAGAAAGAAAGAAAGAAAGAAAGAAAGAAAGAAAGAAAGAAAGAAAGAAAGAAAGAAAGAAAGAAAGAAAGAAAGAAAGAAAGA
>NC_058131.1:573735387-573745690 GCF_016433145.1 Gracilinanus agilis
AGAGGAGGGTGAGGTGGGGGTTGGATAGAAGAGATAAAGGGTGGAGGAAAGGAAAGAGGAGGAGAGGAGAAAGGGAGAAAGGAGGTAGGGGAGAGAGAGGAGGGGAGGGGGAAGGAAGAAAGGAGAGGAGGGATGAGGTAGAGGAGGAAATAGAAGAGAGGAATAGAGGGGGAAAGGAGAGAGGAGAAGGAGGTAGGAGAGAGGAAGGGAGGGTTGAGGGATAGAGTGGGGAGGGACAGAGGAGGGGAGATGGGAAGAAAGGGGAAGTGGGGAGAAGTTATCAGTGGGGTTTCCATTTCTCCTTCCCTTCCCTTGCCCCATGCACATTTGAGGAACATACTCACCAACACTTTTTCCCAAAGCTGTGGCTCTGTTCATATCCCAGGACCCCAGGAAAACCCTGCTTAAGTTTTATAGACTGTACTCCAGAACTAGTTGGGGAGACAGCATTCTGGGTGAGAGGTAGAGATCCTGCTTTATTACCTTGTTTGCTTACATTCCTCTAGAGTTTGCTCACAGCACCTGCTCCCAAGTCCGGGTAGGTGACTGCAGAACAACCTCATCTGCCTTCAAATGTAGGCTAGTGGTCTCACCTTGTCCTCGCAGTTGATCTTGGCCCCTGAGTTGACTAGCATCTGTAGGATCCTCAAGTGGCCAAACCAGGCAGAGAGAAGCAGTGCATTCATCCCGTACTAGGGGGAGAGAAGAAGAGATGCAAATACTGGGTTTTTTCTTCATTCTTCCTATAGCTGGGCTTCTTCCTGCTCCATAGGGGTGTGTTTATTTATTACGTATTTATATCACATAGCCAGGTGTCCCCTGTATGTCCATGTGCTTAGGCATCTGTATACATTTTTGTCTATGTGTCTGAGTGCCCATATATCTACATGTCTATGAACCTAATTGTTACAGAATTTTGTAGTTGTGACTTATAGTTCTCAGAATTTTAGGGTGAGGAGGGAATTTTGAAGTCATCTGGTTCAGCCTCCATTCTAGGCATGTCTTCTCCTGGGCTAAAGCATGGTGCCTGGCACATAGCGTGTCATTGTTTAATCATTTTTCAGTTATGTCTGACTCTTTGTGACCCCATTTTGGGTTTTCTTGGCAAAGATACTGGAGTGGTTTTTGATTTCCTTCTCCAGCTCATTTGACAGGTAAGCAAACTGAGGCCAACAGGATTAAGGGATTTACTCAGGGTCATACAGCTAGTAAGTGTCTGAGGCCAGATTTGAACCCATAAATTTGAGTCTTCTGTCTCCAAGCCAAGTGTTCTATCCATTGTACCGCCTAGCTGCCCTCTGACACTCGGTGGGTACTTAATAAGTTAATAAGGTTTTTTTTGTCTTGCTGACTGACTATAGCCTATCTCAGGGATGGTTTGTTCAAGCCTCAATTTGAACACTTTCTCAGGACAACCTATTCCACTGAAATCCCTTTATATTAAGGCAAAATCTGACTCCATGTTAACTAACATGTGTCTCCGAGCTTTTTGGAATCTTCCCTCATTAGCATAAAATTTGAGTAGGCACCTATATATATTTCATATATATATATGTGTGTATATATATATATATACTCAATTTTTAAAAAGGATTTCAAAGTCCTATTTAAAAGAGGATTTCAAAGCACTATTTAAAAGTACTACTTCTCATTAGCTCTTATTGCACAACCACATCATAACCACCCTAAAGGGCCAATACCTGGCATTTCCACAGGAAGTCAGGAAAGATGGCAGAGGATTGGAGCAATTATGGTTAAAGAAAGTGGCATAGTTTTGTTGAAGTCAAGCCCATTATTAGCTAACTACCTTGGAGAAAACCAAGGGAGTGCTGGTAATGTTTCATAACCAGCTTTCCAAAAATGTTGTTGTTGAACGATTAAGTGGTACAGTCGATAGAGGGCTAGGCCTGGAGCCAGAAAAACTCATCTTTGCCAAGAAAACCCAATGGGGCCATGAAGGAGAGTTAGACATGATTGAAACAACTGAACAACAACAATAACTGTTCGTAGATTTTTCCTTATTTCAAACCTAGATATGACTCTATAACTTCTTCTGGTTGTTCCTAGTTGTGTCCTCTGGAACAAATGGAACAAGTCTAACATTCCTTCTACATGGTGGGCCTTCAAATGTTTCAAGACAGTCATCATATCTCCAATAAATGTTGACTTTTCCAGGTTAAACATCGCAGGCCTTCTACAACTGTATTTATCCATGCACTTGCCTGAGTCCATCTATGTCTGTATCAATCAAGGTACCAGGAGTCCATTTCCATGTGTCCAGATAGTTTATTATTAAGGCACAAGGGTGTTCTTTTTAGTTTGGAAGGCAGAATTTAAAGGCTGCAAGTTGGTGGATCGATTTCAGAGTGAAAACCCCAAGTTTACAAATTAAGGCACAAAGAGATCTTTCTTCCCAGAAACAGAGGAAGAGAGTATGCCTCCTCCCCACCTCGCCACCTCCCCAACCTACCATATCCTTGTCATCCACAGACACTTCATACTCCAGGAGTAGTCTCACGGCTTGCTCGTGGCCGGCCCCAGAAGCCCAGTGTAGTGCCATCCTGCCCACCTATTCCAGGAGAACAGAAAATCTGTCAAGCCCAAACCTGGGCTGCCCCTTTCCTGGTTGTTATCCACAAACTACAAAATCACAACCCATTTTCACTCTTTTATTCTCCTCCCAGAAGGCCCCTTGACTATTCTGCCTTCCTAATTCCCAGCATCCCTTCATGCTTCTGATTATTCACTGGGGTAAAGAAGGCTGGCACAGCCTTTCTAAATTGAATTTCATGTTCATGTTTAATGAATGTAAAAGCATTTCAAAAATATGAAATGCAGAGGATTTGTCCATGAATATGGAAGAAAGAAGGAAGGGGCAGGAGAAAAAAAGGTGACCCTAAGTACGAAGAGGAAAGGAGAGAATGATAAAGGAAAGCCACTATAGCATGATTGAATTCACATCTCTCAGAGTTTCCTTTGACCAGCTTCTACTACCTCAAGAACTGAAATGGGAGGAAAGATAGAATCATCTGCAATTAGTCTTTTGACCCATCACCCCAGAACCTGTGGCCTAAGTGGTCAGCCTCCTAAAGTTCAAGTGGGGCAGAATATAATTATGTCTACCTCTCCCTGAGGCAGCTAATTGGCACATTGAATATAATTATGGGCCTGTAGTCCTGAATACCTGAGTTCAAACCCAGCTTCAGACACTTGCTAGCTGTGTGACCCAGGGCAAGTCACTTAACCTTGTTTGCTTCAGTTTCTTCATCTGTCAAATGAGCTGGAGAAGAAAACAGCAAACCACTTCTCTTTGCCAAAAAATCCCCAAAATGGGGACACAAAGAGTCAAACTCGACTGAAAAACAACAATACAGACTCCTTATCAGAAGAAAGTTTTGCTGCTAACATTCATAATCAAAAGAAATGTCCATTTTTAGTTGGAGTTTAGTGAAAATAAAGACGTCATTTTTTTCACATCTAAGTTCACAGATCTGAAATCTATTCACAGACTCTCAGTAGACCCCTGGCAAATTAAGGGGGTCCTAGAGAGAAAAATGGCTTACATTGTTTTTGGCTCTGATATTGACTCCCATTGCAATCAATTCTTTCATCCTCCCGACGTTGTTCCGTCTGGCTGCCTCATGGAACTGCCTCTCCAGTGGAAGCACTAAAAGAAGAAAGAAAGAAAGATGGAACAGAGGGAAGCAAAAGATAAGAAAGAAACTTTGAGCACACAAAGAGTAGGCATCATAATGAAGGGTTCATGGACTGGAGAAATAAGCCAGCCCCAGCTTTGGTTTTTGTCCTGCAAGGAGGCCCATGAGTGAGTTATCCAGACCCAACCACTCACTAAAAAGCAATCTGAACTCAGGGGCCTACGCAAGTCCACACTGGGTTACCCCAGGGTCTACTGAGCCTAGAATCCAGTCTTTAATGGGAGTTGGCTAGAGAAGGCTGATGAAGGTCTTCTGGGAGCCCAGGCCTGTCACTTCTTAAGATTAACTTCAAAAGGTTAATGCCTCAGACATCCTGGTTTCTCTTAATGACTCATTACGAACACAGGGTGGGCCCTCAGCAAATGATACAGTCAGCATCATTTGTCTTCAGTAATGCCCCTTTTCTCTCCTCTCCCCTTCCCACCATTCCATCAGACTGCTATTAGGTGAAAATCTGCAACCCATCACACTGACAGATTTCAAAGAGGGGACAGCTGGGTGCTGAGGGAAGAGGACTGATAGCTGGGGCAGCCCTGAAACGACAGCACCCTTCCCTCTCCAGATGCACCCCCCAACCCCTGGCTATAAGAGAGGGCCACTAATGAGGGTGATCGGGGTTAGAGAGCTAGTCCAAAACAACTGGAGGGAAGGAGGAAGAAAGTAGGGCAGGGAGGGGATGGAATGGGAGCCGTGTCTAGATATCAGAGTGAATAGAACCAGAGCAATGATGCTGGCACGAATCTAATGAATAAATCTAAAAAAATTTAATGTAATTAAATAATTACTTACTTGTAATGTAATTAAATAATACAATTACTTCAATAATATAAATGAAAAAACAACCACTAAAAAATTCAAAAGTTAATGTCTAGAAGCAGCTGGGTAGCTCAATGGATTGAGAGCCAGGCCTAGAGATGGGACGTCCTAGGTTCAAATCTGAGCTCAGACACTTCCCAGCTGTGTGACCCTGGGCAAGTCACTTGACCCTCATTGCCTAGTCCTTACCACTCTTCTGCCTTGGAGCCAATAAACAGTATTAATTCCAAGACAGAAGATAAGGGTTTAAAAAAAAGAATCGATACCAAGTAGTGGTTCCAAGGCAGAAGAGCAATAAGGGCTGGGCAATTGGGATCTAGTGATTTGCCTAAGATCACACAGCTATGAAGTGTCTAAGGGCAGATGTAAGCCCAAGACCTCCCCTTTCCAGGCCTGGCTCTCTATCCAAGAGCCCCCCAGTGTCCCATCCTGTTCCATTCTTTTTTTTTAAAACCCTTTACTTCTGTGTATTGGCTCATAGGTGGAAGAGTGGTAAGGGTGGGCAATGGGGGTCAAGTGACTTGCCCAGGGTCACACAGCTGGGAAGTGTCTGAGACCGGATTTGAACCTAGGCCTGACTCTCAATCCACTGAGCTACCCAGCTGCCCCCCCCCCAATCCTGTTCCATTCTTGATACCACCCTTTTGTTGAGATTGCCAAGCTGAAGGTTGTCTAGAGCGAGGCAACTATGATAGTGAAGAACTTCGAGGTTATGCCACAAGAGGACTGACTGATTGAAAGAACAACTGGACACATTTCTTCTGGAGGAGAGAAGAATCATAGCTCTTTTCAAGCATCCAAAGGGCTCTCACCTGGAAGGGGGATTCTCTACTCTGTTTTGCACATCTTTAAAAGGCAAAATTAAGAGGATAGGTAGACATCGTAAATGGTGGATTTAGGATTGACATATGGAAAAAGACTGCCTAACAATAAGAATTTTCCCCAAGGTCCAAATTTCCATAATGGGCCTCTTCTGGAGATAGTGGGTTGCCCTAAAATTCTGTAGGCAAAGGTTGGTTGATCACTCATGGAAATGGCACAGAGGGCTTTCTTGTTCAGAGATAGGTAAGGCTAGAGGGTCTCCAAGAGTTTGTGATTTTCTAGAATGTTTTTTAGTTTCTCCTATGTCTCTTCTAGCCCTTGCAGCTGAGTTCCTTTTAAAAAGGCCATCTACAAGAGAGGCTTCCACTTTATTTCCTCTCATTCTGTTCTTAGTGTCTGGCTTCCAACTTCATTTCACCAAAAGTGCTCTCTCCAATGATCTCTTAGGTGCCAAACCCAATGGGAGCCTTTTCTCTATCCTCATTCTCTTTGGCCTCTCCGTAGTCTCTGACACTGTTCATCACTCTCTCTCTCTCCTTTGATACTCTCTTCCCTTGAGGTTTTCAGGACACTATTCTCTCCCAGTTTTCTACCTACCTCTCTGACCACTCCTGCATGCACTATCTCCTTCCCCAGATCTTCCTCCAGACCTCATCCTTTAACTATAGGTGTCCATCAGGGTTCTGTCCTGGGTCTTCTTCTCTTCTCCCTCAATTACTGATTCAGTTGTTCATCTCATCAGCTCCCATGGATTTAATGACAATCTTTATGTCGATGCCACTCATACCTTCCTATCCTACCCTAATCTTTCTGCCAGCATCCAATATCACATCTCCAGCTGCCTTTCAGATATCTTTCAGATATCCTGGCCTTTGGATGGGAATTCCCAGAGAGTTGGGGGAAGTTTATATGTAAGGCAGCCAGTAGAGAGAGAGCAATATGAGTGGGCACAAGGTGCTAGTGAAGATCCCTGCAAAGCAGAAGTACCATTTAGGGAATATGACATCAAGCCCTGGAGGACAGGAGACATCCGCCTGGCACAGTTCTGGATTCTAATAGTCGCCCTATAACTTTTGTTATAACAAAAGTCAAGAGACGGATTGTGCCCTTTGACCCAGTGATATCATTACTAGGCATATACCCAAGGAAGGGATAGAAAGAAAGGATGCTAAAATATTTATAGCAACACTTTATAGTGGCAAACCCAGAAGGAAAGTGGATCCCCCCCCTCAGGTTGGGAAATGGCTGAATAAATTATGTTCTAATTAACGGAATAATACTGTCCTGAAAAAAATAACCAAAAAGAAGTATTCAAAGAAACAGGGAAAGACATCTAAGAACTAACAGAATGAAGCAGGTGGAATCAGGAAAAAGAAAAAACCCAATAACATTGTATATGATCAAAATAGCATCAAAGAAGATAGTAGCAAAAATATTCTACTTAATTGACTATGATCTCAAAGGACTTAGAGTGAAATATGCCTTCCAGCTTTCTGCAGAGGTTGTGGACTATGGATACATGACCACATGCTGATTTGTTTTGTTTAATTAACTTATTTCATTTATTCATTTCTTTTTTTGTTTCAATAACATTCTTTTGGGAGGAAGGGAGTCATCTAAATAATGAACATGACATTTTAAAAAAGAGTATAGATGGGGGTGGCTAGGTGGCTCCGTGGATTGAGGGCCAGGCCCAGAGACAAGAGGTCCTGGGTTCAAATCTGGCCTCCTAGCTGTGTGACCCTGGGAAAATCACTTAACCCCTACTGCCTAGCCCTTACCTCTCTTCTGCCTTAGAACCAATACTTAGTATTGATTCCAAGACATTTTAGATATGATCTCTCAGGGAAAGGCAGAGAGAGGAAAACTAGGTGATATAAAAACAAAAGATTTCAATAAAAACTTATTTAATATAATTAATAATAGGTCTGACCCTCGTGGACCTTCTCCCTTTGTTAATGCTAAATTTCATTACTCCCAAGGGTGAATTTTTGCTGGCCTGTGGCAGAATCACCAGGCAAGTCGCTATAATCTTGATGTTTTATTGTTACCAAACTCTCTGCCAAGTTGTGATAATTGTCTGTGGAGGGGTACAAGGTCCTGGTCTCATTGTGTATTCATGGGCAGGTGGCTAATGTACCTTAGATACAGCTGGAAAATGTCCCAGGCAATAGACCTGCCTGCTAAGCAGCTGTTTTTATCTAGAAGGTGCCCTTTGCCTTCCAGATGTTCTAGGAAGGCTTTGTTGACTTGAATTCACCTCAGTATTAAGTTACAGGAATCTCAGGTTAGAAATGGGCTTTTAAGAAGTTATCTGGTTCAACCAAGCTAAAACAGGAATTAACTTAGAAGATCATAGATTTAGAGCTGGAAGGGATCTTAAAAGCTATCACATCCAACCCTTTACTTTTACAAATGAGGAAACCAAGGCACAGAAAGGTGCATTGACTTGCCCAGGGTCACAAGGCTAGTAAGTATTTGGCGTAGGAGTTGACATGTTGGTCTTTTGGCCTCCAAATCCAGTGACTTTTTCACTATTGTTATTCTACCTCAAGTTGCTTTCCTCCAGAGTTTTAGCTTCACTGAGGGCTGAGATGGTGGAGAGGAAGGGCTTACCTCTCCAGCCATTATCTTGCAGAGATCATTTTTTAACCCAGGGCATTTTGTCTTAAATTCTTCCCTTAGCCATAGATCTGACAGGTAAACGAGTCCATGTTCCTCTTCTGGTACCACCCTTTGTGTCTAACTCACATCCTCATTTCCACCTTATGGTGTAAGATGCTGGTCTGTTCCTAATTTAACCTGGGGCGCTTTGGGGGAAACTAGGTGTAGCACTCCCAGGGAAAGCTTTGGATAACTGAAAAACAACTCGAAGGCACAGGGTCCCAGAGGGGCCAGGAAGGAAAGAGGCACAAAAAAGGGAAGAAGAATAGCCCTCCAAAGATAAACGTTGCCTCCTTTGGCATTTTGCCTCTGCAAGTCCTGCCGCCAAATCCAAAGACAAACCATTTCAGAGACAATGGTAGATACACTGATCAGGGAAAGTCTTGCCAGGGTGCTAGAAATATCCCTGATCTATGTCTGTCATAGGTCATGGAGTCAGAGCAGGATGACTTGGAGGCCAACTAATCCAAACCTTGAATTTTCTATATTGACCAGGCTCTTTATATCTCCTAGGATCAACAAAGACATTTTCATCCCCTGCAGTAGTGGTTGCATCAAAAGAGAGCCACAGTGAAACCAGTCATTTTTGGCTGCTGGTCGGTTCTATCTCAGCCAGTCAAGGGCTAGCACAGATTGAGTATTCTTGAAAGAACCCGGAGTTGGACCTTCTGGTCCATCAAAGAACTGGCAGGCTCCAGTGTCAGATCCCAACTCCAATCATCTAGGGTTCTGAGTATGATCCAATTGAAGGTGTTTTTTAAGGAACCAACCTGCCCAAACACACTTTTTAGGGTCCTTCAGATCAATGCACTTGACCCTGGGTAAGTCATTTGCAGTCTCTAAGCCTCAGTTTCCTCATTTGAAAAATGAAAAGATTATTCGGGTCATACCCTTGCAATTCCAAATTTGGGAAATCTGTGACTTGGAAAGGAAATTACCTCAAAGCCCAAATAGAAGAGCTCTGGGGTTTCTAAGTAAGATTCCCTTGGGTATCAGCTGGAGTTTTCCTCCCCTCTCTTTCCATCCATTTGTGTGGGGCAATGGTTCCCAGATCAGCTCAGGACAGCCAGACTTGGCTCCCAATCCACCAAGCATCAACAGTCAGTGTACACAAATGACTGGGAAACAACAGGGAAAGGGCGTCTAGCTCTTTGGAACGGTCGCAAATGCTTAAACGGGGATAATAAAACTGAAATGGAGAGGAAACCTCCCCCCAAGCGACTCCTCAAACCCCCAGGGAACGCACGCTAAACAAAGCTTGCCAAGCATCTCCAGTCCGCCCACCTGCCAGTCTGGGAGTAGGCGAACCGTTAAAAACCCAGGCACCAAAGCGCGCAGTGGTTCAGCACCCCCGGGGCTGCTTGGAGCCCCGCCGGGCCCAGAAGCGCAGATCCTGGCAGAAGGCGCATCCTCCCGGGACCTACCAGCCCCTGCCCCGCCTTCCCCCTCCCGGGAGATCGGGAAAAGGCAGCGCGCCCCAGACGCATGTACTCACGGCAATCATGCTCCAAGGCTAGCTGCTCCTCCATGCTCCTTGTGCCGCTACCGCCGCCTACCTCTTCCGCCTCCTCTCCTGCCCCCGCCGCGCTCAGCTCCCTGGCCTTGCCAGCAACGCTGGAGAAAAGGGGCTCGATGGACTGAATGCGCACAGAAGCTGCAGGACCGAGCCCGGAGCCGGAGACGATGGCGCACCGGAACAGCTGGAGCTGGGCGCGCTCCGGGCGGGGCAGCTTTGCCAATGCAGCGTACTGGGAGGGGCTGGGGCGCCTTGGCTGTATTCAGGGTGGCTGGGAAGAAGGGTAGGCAAGCGCTTGTAGGTGAGAAGGAGGAGGAGAGCGATGCCTATCCTACAGGGCAGCGACACTACTCCTCTCCCTGCCTTCCCAGAGTCGGGTCCCTAGGGGAGTCTGCCCAACCATCAGCGGGCATCTAGCTTTCCAGATAATGACCTTCGATAAAGGTGTAGGAAGATGACCCTTGGGGGGCTCTCCCCACTGCTCGCAGCCCCTTTCTGACCCCCGGATGGGCACTTCCCTTTGTTTCCTGCCTCACTATGACAGGCTTCTAAGCTCTCTTTCTTTACCTGTTGAATTCTTATGCAGCTCTAACTCAAATGCCACCGCTGCCTTCAGACATGTCTTTGCTATGTGATCTTGGACAAGTCACTTGGCCTTTAGAATTGATACTAAGACAGAAGATGAGGGAGAAAGGAAGGAAGGAAGGAAGGAAGGAAGGAAGGAAGGAAGGAAGGAAGGAAGGAAGGAAGGAAGGAAGGAAGGAAGGAA